>NW_027656059.1:0-189738 GCF_964235325.1 Thermobia domestica
CCTTGCAGTCTTGATGAGACCATGTGACACTCATCCTAAGTAGAAAAAGTATGTCTTCAAACACGAATTTCTTCACTTTTCTTCTAAACTCAACTAATTGGTATATATATGTTGTTAGGCAACATCTCAACAATATAACATATGTCATTTTTATATATATTATATTGTTGTGCATTCTTCCTAACTACTGTATATTTAAGGCTATATCTCCGAAACTTCTGAATATATTTTAATGAAATAAAGCTCAAATTGAAGAGCTGTACCCTCTTCATATTCTGACTGCAAGCAGCGCCCCCTACTGTAGAAGGAAAGTTATATTGTGCATATCATGTTTGTTACTGTTTTATTCATTTTACACTATATAAACGACTTCATTCCATGATATGTCTCATTGCCTCATAACAATATGGCTGACCAATGACAACCGAGGAATAAGTACATGTTCCGTTGAGAACGACATACAGCGCATTTGCTAGTTGGCGCACTTTTATACTATGGGTTTGAATTTTGCATCACCCTGTATATGTTTTCCATACAACAACCAAATATACTACCTAAGAATTGCAAACATGATAAAATGGTAAGAAAATCTACACATTACAACAAAAAATTTTAAAAAATGAAGATAGTACCTGTTGTTATACATGAAGCAATATAACCCTTGCAGTCTTGATGAGACCATGTGACACTCATCCTAAGTAGAAAAAGTATGTCTTCAAACACGAATTTCTTCACTTTTCTTCTAAACTCAACTAATTGGTATATAATGTTGTTAGGCAAAATCTCAACAATATAACATATGTCATTTTTATATATATTATATTGTTGTGCATTCTTCCTAACTACTGTATATTTAAAGCTATATCTCCGAAACTTCTGAATATTTTAATGAAATAAAGCTCAAATTGAAGAGCTGTACCCTCTTCATATTCTGGCTGCAAGCAGCGCCCCCTACTGTAGAAGGAAAGTTATCTTGTGCATATCATGTTTGGTACTGTTTTATTCATTTTACACTATATAAACGATTTTATTCCATGATATGTCTCATTGCCTCATAACAATATGGCTGACCAATGACAACCGAGGAATAAGGACATGTACCGTTCAGAACTACATACAGCGCATTCGCTAATTGGTGCACTTTCTTCATTTTTTGAAAAACAAATAAAATTTTTATACTATGGGTTTGAATTTTGCATCACCCTGTATATGTTTTCCATACAACAACCAAATATACTACCTAAGAATTGCAAACATGATGAAATGGTAAGAAAATCTACACATTACAACAAAAAATTTTAAAAAATGAAGATAGTACCTGTTGTTATACATGAAGCAATATAACCCTTGCAGTCTTGATGAGACCACGTGACACTCATCCTAAGTATAAAAAGTATGTTTTCAAACACGAATTTTTTCACTTTTCTTCTAAACTCAACTAATTGGTATATAATGTTGTTAGGCAAAATCTCAACAATATAACATATGTCATTTTTATATATATTATATTGTTGTGCATTCTTCCTAACTACTGTATATTTAAGGCTATATCTCCGAAACTTCTGAATATATTTTAATGAAATAAAGCTCAAATTGAAGAGCTGTACCCTCTTCATATTCTGGCTGCAAGCAGCGCCCCCTACTGTAGAAGGAAAGTTATCTTGTGCATATCATGTTTGGTACTGTTTTATTCATTTTACACTATATAAACGACTTCATTCCATGATATGTCTCATTGCCTCATAACAATATGGCTGACCAATGACCACCAAGGAATAAGTACATGTTCCGTTGAGAACGACATACAGCGCATTTGCTAGTTGGCGCACTTTTATACTATGGGTTTGAATTTTGCATCACCCTGTATATGTTTTCCATACAACAACCAAATATACTACCTAAGAATTGCAAACATGGTAAAATGGTAAGAAAATCTACACATTACAAGAAAAAATTTAAAAATGAAGATAGTACCTGTTGTTATACATGAAGCAATATAACCCTTGCAGTCTTGATGAGACCACGTGACACTCATCCTAAGTAGAAAAAGTATGTCTTCAACACGAATTTCTTCACTTTTCTTCTAAACTCAACTAATTGGTATATAATGTTGTTAGGCAAAATCTCAACAATATAACATATGTCATTTTTATATATATTATATTGTTGTGCATTCTTCCTAACTACTGTATATTTAAGGCTATATCTCCGAAACTTCTGAATATATTTTAATGAAATAAAGCTCAAATTGAAGAGCTGTACCCTCTTCATATTCTGGCTGCAAGCAGCGCCCCCTACTGTAGAAGGAAAGTTATCTTGTGCATATCATGTTTGGTACTGTTTTATTCATTTTACACTATATAAACGATTTATTCCATGATATGTCTCATTGCCTCATAACAATATGGCTGACCAATGACAACCGAGGAATAAGGACATGTACCGTTCAGAACTACATACAGCGCATTCGCTAATTGGTGCACTTTCTTCATTTTTTGAAAAACAAATAAAATTTTTATACCATGGGTTTGAATTTTGCATCACCCTGTATATGTTTTCCATACAACAACCAAACATACTACCTAAGAATTGCAAACATGATGAAATGGTAAGAAAATCTACACATTACAACAAAAAATTTTAAAAAATGAAGATAGTACCTGTTGTTATACATGAAGCAATATAACCCTTGCAGTCTTGATGAGACCATGTGACACTCATCCTAAGTAGAAAAAGTATGTCTTCAAACACGAATTTCTTCACTTTTCTTCTAAACTCAACTAATTGGGTATATATATGTTGTTAGGCAACATCTCAAATATATAACATATGTCATTTTTTATATATATTATATTGTATTGCATTCTTCCTAACTACTGTATATTTAAGTCTATATCTCCGAAACTTCTGAATAAATTTTACTGAAATCAAGCTCAAATTGAAGAGCTGTAACCATTTCATATTCTGACTGCAAACAGCGTCCCCTAGTGTAGAACGAAAGTTATCTTGTGCATATTTTGTTTGGTACTGTTTTATTCTTTTTACAGTATATAAACGACTTCATTCCATGATATGTCTCATTGCCTCATAACAATATGGCTGACCAATGACAACCGAGGAATAAGTACATGTTCCGTTGAGAACGACATACAGCGCATTTGCTAGTTGGCGCACTTTTATATTATGGGTTTGAATTTGCATCACCCTGTATATGTTTTCCATACAACAACCAAATATACTACCTAAGAATTGCAAACATGATGAAATGGTAAGAAAATCTACACATTACAACAAAAAATTTTAAAATATGAAGATAGTACCTGTTGTTATACATGAAGCAATATAACCCTTGCAGTCTTGATGAGACCACGTGACACTCATCCTAAGTAGAAAAAGTATGTCTTCTAACACGAATTTTTTCACTTTAGTTCTAAACTCAACTAATTGGTATATAATGTTGTTAGGCAAAATCTCAACAATATAACATATGTCATTTTTATATATATTATATTGTTGTGCATTCTTCCTAACTACTGTATATTTAAGGCTATATCTCCGAAACTTCTGAATATATTTTAATGAAATAAAGCTCAAATTGAAGAGCTGTACCCTCTTCATATTCTGACTGCAAGCAGCGCCCCCTACTGTAGAAGGAAAGTTATATTGTGCATATCATGTTTGTTACTGTTTTATTCATTTTACACTATATAAACGACTTCATTCCATGATATGTCTCATTGCCTCATAACAATATGGCTGACCAATGACAACCGAGGAATAAGTACATGTTCCGTTGAGAACGACATACAGCGCATTTGCTAGTTGGCGCACTTTTATACTATGGGTTTGAATTTTGCATCACCCTGTATATGTTTTCCATACAACAACCAAATATACTACCTAAGAATTGCAAACATGATAAAATGGTAAGAAAATCTACACATTACAAGAAAAAATTTAAGAAATGAAGATAGTACCTGTTGTTATACATGAAACAATATAACCCTTGCAGTCTTGATGAGACCACGTGACACTCATCCTAAGTAGAAAAAGTATGTCTTCAAACATGAATTTCTTCACTTTTCTTCTAAACTCAACTAATTGGTATATATATGTTGTTAGGCAACATCTCAACAGTATAACATATGTCATTTTTATATATATTATATTGTTGTGCATTCTTCCTAACTACTGTATATTTAAGGCTATATCTCCGAAACTTCTGAATATATTTTAATGAAATAAAGCTCAAATTGAAGAGCTGCACCCTCTTCATATTCTGACTGCAAGCAGCGCCCCCTACTGTAGAAGGAAAGTTATCTTGTGCATATTTTGTTTGGTACTGTTTTATTCATTTTACACTATATAAAAGATTTTATTCCATGATATGTCTCATTGCCTCATAACAATATGGCTGACCAATGACAACCGAGGAATAAGGACATGTACCGTTCAGAACTACATACAGCGCATTCGCTAATTGGCGCACTTTCTTCATTTTTTGAAAAACAAATAAAATTTTTATACTATGGGTTTGAATTTTGCATCACCCTGTATATGTTTTCCATACAACAACCAAATATACTACCTAAGAATTGCAAACATGATAAAATGGTAAGAAAATCTACACATTACAACAAAAAATTTTAAAAAATGAAGATAGTACCTGTTGTTATACATGAAGCAATATAACCCTTGCAGTCCTGATGAGACCACGTGACACTCATCCTAAGTAGAAAAAGTATGTCTTCAAACACGAATTTTTTCACTTTTCCTCTAAACTCAACTAATTGGTATATATATGTTGTTAGGCAACATCTCAACAATATAACATATGTCATTTTTTATATATATTATATTGTATTGCATTCTTCCTAACTACTGTATATTTAAGTCTATATCTCCGAAACTTCTGAATAAATTTTAATGAAATCAAGCTCAAATTGAAGAGCTGTACCCATTTCATATTCTGACTGCAAACAGCGTCCCCTAGTGTAGAACGAAAGTTATCTTGTGCATATTTTGTTTGGTGCTGTTTTATTCTTTTTACAGTATATAAACGACTTCATTCCATGATATGTCTCATTGCCTCATAACAATATGGCTGACCAATGACAACCGAGGAATAAGTACATGTTCCGTTGAGAACGACATACAGCGCATTTGCTAGTTGGCGCACTTTTATACTATGGGTTTGAATTTTGCATCACCCTGTATATGTTTTCCATACAACAACCAAATATACTACCTAAGAATTGCAAACATGATAAAATGGTAAGAAAATCTACACATTACAAGAAAAAATTTAAGAAATGAAGATAGTACCTGTTGTTATACATGAAACAATATAACCCTTGCAGTCTTGATGAGACCACGTGACACTCATCCTAAGTAGAAAAAGTATGTCTTCAAACATGAATTTCTTCACTTTTCTTCTAAACTCAACTAATTGGTATATATATGTTGTTAGGCAACATCTCAACAGTATAACATATGTCATTTTTATATATATTATATTGTTGTGCATTCTTCCTAACTACTGTATATTTAAGGCTATATCTCCGAAACTTCTGAATATATTTTAATGAAATAAAGCTCAAATTGAAGAGCTGTACCCTCTTCATATTCTGACTGCAAGCAGCGCCCCCTACTGTAGAAGGAAAGTTATCTTGTGCATATTTTGTTTGGTACTGTTTTATTCATTTTACACTATATAAAAGATTTTATTCCATGATATGTCTCATTGCCTCATAACAATATGGCTGACCAATGACAACCGAGGAATAAGGACATGTACCGTTCAGAACTACATACAGCGCATTCGCTAATTGGCGCACTTTCTTCATTTTTTGAAAAACAAATAAAATTTTTATACTATGGGTTTGAATTTTGCATCACCCTGTATATGTTTTCCATACAACAACCAAATATACTACCTAAGAATTGCAAACATGATAAAATGGTAAGAAAATCTACACATTACAACAAAAAATTTTAAAAAATGAAGATAGTACCTGTTGTTATACATGAAGCAATATAACCCTTGCAGTCCTGATGAGACCACGTGACACTCATCCTAAGTAGAAAAAGTATGTCTTCAAACACGAATTTTTTCACTTTTCCTCTAAACTCAACTAATTGGTATATATATGTTGTTAGGCAACATCTCAACAATATAACATATGTCATTTTTTATATATATTATATTGTATTGCATTCTTCCTAACTACTGTATATTTAAGTCTATATCTCCGAAACTTCTGAATAAATTTTAATGAAATCAAGCTCAAATTGAAGAGCTGTACCCATTTCATATTCTGACTGCAAACAGCGTCCCCTAGTGTAGAACGAAAGTTATCTTGTGCATATTTTGTTTGGTGCTGTTTTATTCTTTTTACAGTATATATACGACTTCATTCCATGATATGTCTCATTGCCTCATAACAATATGGCTGACCAATGACAACCGAGGAATAAGTACATGTTCCGTTGAGAACGACATACAGCGCATTTGCTAGTTGGCGCACTTTTATACTATGGGTTTGAATTTTGCATCACCCTGTATATGTTTTCCATACAACAACCAAATATACTACCTAAGAATTGCAAACATGATAAAATGGTAAGAAAATCTACACATTACAAGAAAAAATTTAAAAAATGAAGATAGTACCTGTTGTTATACATGAAACAATATAACCCTTGCAGTCTTGATGAGACCACGTGACACTCATCCTAAGTAGAAAAAGTATGTCTTCAAACATGAATTTCTTCACTTTTCTTCTAAACTCAACTAATTGGTATATATATGTTGTTAGGCAACATCTCAACAATATAACATATGTCATTTTTATATATATTATATTGTTGTGCATTCTTCCTAACTACTGTATATTTAAGGCTATATCTCCGAAACTTCTGAATATATTTTAATGAAATAAAGCTCAAATTGAAGAGCTGTACCCTCTTCATATTCTGACTGCAAGCAGCGCCCCCTACTGTAGAAGGAAAGTTATCTTGTGCATATTTTGTTTGGTACTGTTTTATTCATTTTACACTATATAAAAGATTTTATTCCATGATATGTCTCATTGCCTCATAACAATATGGCTGACCAATGACAACCGAGGAATAAGGACATGTACCGTTCAGAACTACATACAGCGCATTCGCTAATTGGCACACTTTCTTAATTTTTTGAAAAACAAATAAAATTTTTATACTATGGGTTTGAATTTTGCATCACCCTGTATATGTTTTCCATACAAAAACCAAATATACTACCTAAGAATTGCAAACATGATAAAATGGTAAGAAAATCTACACATTACAACAAAAAATTTTAAAAAATGAAGATAGTACCTGTTGTTATACATGAAGCAATATAACCCTTCAAGTCTTGATGAGACCACGTGACACTCATCCTAAGTAGAAAAAGTATGTCCTCAAACACGAATTTCTTCACTTTTCTTCTAAACTCAACTAATTTTTATATATAGATTGTTAGGCAGCATCTGAACAATATAACATAAGTCATCTTTATATATATTATATTGTTGTGCATTCTTCCTTACTACTGTATATTTAAGGCTATATCTCCGAAACTTCTGAATATATTTTAATGAGGTAAACCTCAAATTGAAGAGTGTTACCCTTTGCAAGATCTCAATGCAAGCAGATTCCCCTGGCATAAATGGGAAGTTATCTTTTGTTTATTATATTTAGTACTGTTTAGTTCTATTTACAGAATATAATAGATTTTATTCCATGATGTGTCTCAATGCCTCATAACAATATGGCTGACGAATGACAACCGAGGAATAAGGACATATACCGTTCAGAACTACATACAGCGCATTCGCTAATTGGTGCACTTTCTTCATTTTTTGAAAAACAAATAAAATTTTTATACTATGGGTTTGAATTTTGCATCACCCTTTCTATTCTTATCCATACAGGAACCAAATATACTACATAAGTGTTGCAAATATGATAAAGGAGAAAGAAAATCTAAACATGACAATAAGAAATTAACAATTGAAGTTAGTTATACACACCTGTTACAACTACTATAGTTATAACAGTTATAGTTATAGTTATAGTTATACATACCTGTTATAGTTATAGTTATAGTTATAGTTATAGTTATACATATACATACCTATATGTATAACATAGGTTATAGTTATACATACCTGTTATACACAAAGCAATTTAAGCCTTGCAGTATTAATGAGACCACGTGACACTCATCCTAAGTAGAAAAAGTATGTCTTCAAAATAATTTCATCAATATTCTTCAAACCTCACCTATTTGGTATAGATATGTTGTTAGGCATCATCTCAACAATATAACATACGTCACTTTTCATATATATATTATATTGTTGTGCATTCTTCCTAACTACTGTATATTTAAGGCTATATCTCCGAAACTTCTGAATAAATTTTAATGAAATCAAGCTCAAATTGATGACCTGTATGCATTTCATATTCTGACTGCAAGCAACGTCCCCTACTGTCGAACGAAAGTTATCTTGTGCATATCCAGTTTGGTACTGTTTTATTCTTTTTACAGTATATAAAGGACTTTACTCCATGATATGTCTCATTGCCTCATAACAATATGGCTGACGAATGACAACCGAGGAGTAAGCATGCACCGTCCAGAACTGTATAGAGCGCATTCGCTAATTGACGCACTTTCTTCATTTTTTGAAAAACAAATAAAATTTTTATACTATGGGTTTGAATTTTGCATCACCCTGTATATGTTTTCCATACAACAACCAAATATACTACCTAAGAATTGCAAACATGATAAAATGGTAAGAAAATCTACACATTACAACAAAAAATTTTAAAAAATGAAGATAGTACCTGTTGTTATACATGAAGCAATATAACCCTTGCAGTCTTGATGAGACCATGTGACACTCATCCTAAGTAGAAAAAGTATGTCTTCAAACACGAATTTCTTCACTTTTCTTCTAAACTCAACTAATTCGTATATATATGTTGTTAGGCAACATCTCAACAATATAACATATGTCATTTTTTATATATATTATATTGTATTGCATTCTTCCTAACTACTGTATATTTAAGTCTATATCTCCGAAACTTCTGAATAAATTTTACTGAAATCAAGCTCAAATTGAAGAGCTGTACCCATTTCATATTCTGACTGCAAACAGCGTCCCCTAGTGTAGAACGAAAGTTATCTTGTGCATATTTTGTTTGGTACTGTTTTATTCTTTTTACAGTATATAAACGACTTCATTCCATGATATGTCTCATTGCCTCATAACAATATGGCTGACCAATGACAACCGAGGAATAAGTACATGTTCCGTTGAGAACGACATACAGCGCATTTGCTAGTTGGCGCACTTTTATACTATGGGTTTGAATTTTGCATCACCCTGTATATGTTTTCCATACAACAACCAAATATACTACCTAAGAATTGCAAACATGATAAAATGGTAAGAAAATCTACACATTACAACAAAAAATTTTAAAAAATGAAGATAGTACCTGTTGTTATACATGAAGCAATATAACCCTTGCAGTCTTGATGAGACCACGTGACACTCATCCTAAGTAGAAAAAGTATGTCTTCAAACACGAATTTTTTCACTTTTCTTCTAAACTCAACTAATTCGTATATATATGTTGTTAGGCAACATCTCAACAATATAACATATGTCATTTTATATATATTATATTGTTGTGCATTCTTCCTAACTACTGTATATTTAAAGCTATATCTCCGAAACTTCTGAATATATTTTAATGAAATAAAGCTCAAATTGAAGAGCTGTACCCTCTTCATATTCTGGCTGCAAGCAGCGCCCCCTACTGTAGAAGGAAAGTTATCTTGTGCATATCATGTTTGGTACTGTTTTATTCATTTTACACTATATAAACGATTTTATTCCATGATATGTCTCATTGCCTCATAACAATATGGCTGACCAATGACAACCGAGGAATAAGGACATGTACCGTTCAGAACTACATACAGCACATTCGCTAATTGGTGCACTTTCTTCATTTTTTGAAAAACAAATAAAATTTTTATACTATGGGTTTGAATTTTGCATCACCCTGTATATGTTTTCCATACAACAACCAAATATACTACCTAAGAATTGCAAACATGATAAAATGGTAAGAAAATCTACACATTACAACAAAAAATTTTAAAAAATGAAGATAGTACCTGTTGTTATACATGAAGCAATATAACCCTTGCAGTCTTGATGAGACCACGTGACACTCATCCTAAGTAGAAAAAGTATGTCTTCAAACACGAATTTCTTCACTTTTCTTCTAAACTCAACTAATTGGTATATAATGTTGGTAGGCAAAATCTCAACAATATAACATATGTCATTTTTATATATATTATATTGTTGTGCATTCTTCCTAACTACTGTATATTTAAAGCTATATCTCCGAAACTTCTGAATATATTTTAATGAAATAGAGCTCAAATTGAAGATCTGTACCCTCTTCATATTCTGACTGCAAGCAGCGCCCCCTACTGTAGAAGGAAAGTTATCTTGTGCATATCATGTTTGGTAATGTTTTATTCATTTTACACTATATAAACGATTTTATTCCATGATATGTCTCATTGCCTCATAACAATATGGCTGACCAATGACAACCGAGGAATAAGGACATGTACCGTTCAGAACTACATACAGCGCATTCGCTAATTGGTGCACTTTCTTCATTTTTTGAAAAACAAATAAAATTTTTATACTATGGGTTTGAATTTTGCATCACCCTGTATATGTTTTCCATACAACAACCAAATATACTACCTAAGAATTGCAAACATGATGAAATGGTAAGAAAATCTACACATTACAACAAAAAATTTTAAAAAATGAAGATAGTACCTGTTGTTATACATGAAGCAATATAACCCTTGCAGTCTTGATGAGACCATGTGACACTCATCCTAAGTAGAAAAAGTATGTCTTCAAACACGAATTTCTTCACTTTTCTTCTAAACTCAACTAATTCGTATATATATGTTGTTAGGCAACATCTCAACAATATAACATATGTCATTTTTTATATATATTATATTGTATTGCATTCTTCCTAACTACTGTATATTTAAGTCTATATCTCCGAAACTTCTGAATAAATTTTACTGAAATCAAGCTCAAATTGAAGAGCTGTAACCATTTCATATTCTGACTGCAAACAGCGTCCCCTAGTGTAGAACGAAAGTTATCTTGTGCATATTTTGTTTGGTACTGTTTTATTCTTTTTACAGTATATAAACGACTTCATTCCATGATATGTCTCATTGCCTCATAACAATATGGCTGACCAATGACAACCGAGGAATAAGTACATGTTCCGTTGAGAACGACATACAGCGCATTTGCTAGTTGGCGCACTTTTATACTATGGGTTTGAATTTTGCATCACCCTGTATATGTTTTCCATACAACAACCAAATATACTACCTAAGAATTGCAAACATGATGAAATGGTAAGAAAATCTACACATTACAACAAAAAATTTTAAAAAATGAAGATAGTACCTGTTGTTATACATGAAGCAATATAACCCTTGCAGTCTTGATGAGACCACGTGACACTCATCCTAAGTAGAAAAAGTATGTCTTCAAACACGAATTTTTTCACTTTAGTTCTAAACTCAACTAATTGGTATATAATGTTGTTAGGCAAAATCTCAACAATATAACATATGTCATTTTTATATATATTATATTGTTGTGCATTCTTCCTAACTACTGTATATTTAAGGCTATATCTCCGAAACTTCTGAATATATTTTAATGAAATAAAGCTCAAATTGAAGAGCTGTACCCTCTTCATATTCTGACTGCAAGCAGCGCCCCCTACTGTAGAAGGAAAGTTATATTGTGCATATCATGTTTGTTACTGTTTTATTCATTTTACACTATATAAACGACTTCATTCCATGATATGTCTCATTGCCTCATAACAATATGGCTGACCAATGACAACCGAGGAATAAGTACATGTTCCGTTGAGAACGACATACAGCGCATTTGCTAGTTGGCGCACTTTTATACTATGGGTTTGAATTTTGCATCACCCTGTATATGTTTTCCATACAACAACCAAATATACTACCTAAGAATTGCAAACATGATAAAATGGTAAGAAAATCTACACATTACAACAAAAAATTTTAAAAAATGAAGATAGTACCTGTTGTTATACATGAAGCAATATAACCCTTGCAGTCTTGATGAGACCATGTGACACTCATCCTAAGTAGAAAAAGTATGTCTTCAAACACGAATTTTTTCACTTTAGTTCTAAACTCAACTAATTGGTATATAATGTTGTTAGGCAAAATCTCAACAATATAACATATGTCATTTTTATATATATTATATTGTTGTGCATTCTTCCTAACTACTGTATATTTAAAGCTATATCTCCGAAACTTCTGAATATATTTTAATGAAATAAAGCTCAAATTGAAGAGCTGTACCCTCTTCATATTCTGGCTGCAAGCAGCGCCCCCTACTGTAGAAGGAAAGTTATCTTGTGCATATCATGTTTGGTACTGTTTTATTCATTTTACACTATATAAACGATTTTATTCCATGATATGTCTCATTGCCTCATAACAATATGGCTGACCAATGACAACCGAGGAATAAGGACATGTACCGTTCAGAACTACATACAGAGCATTCGCTAATTGGTGCACTTTCTTCATTTTTTGAAAAACAAATAAAATTTTTATACTATGGGTTTGAATTTTGCATCACCCTGTATATGTTTTCCATACAACAACAAAATATACTACCTAAGAATTGCAAACATGATAAAATGGTAAGAAAATCTACACATTACAACAAAAAATTTTAAAAAATGAAGATAGTACCTGTTGTTATACATGAAGCAATATAACCCTTGCAGTCTTGATGAGACCACGTGACACTCATCCTAAGTAGAAAAAGTATGTCTTCAAACACGAATTTCTTCACTTTTCTTCTAAACTCAACTAATTGGTATATAATGTTGGTAGGCAAAATCTCAACAATATAACATATGTCATTTTTATATATATTATATTGTTGTGCATTCTTCCTCACTACTGTATATTTAAGGCTATATCTCCGAAACTTCTGAATATATTTTAATGAAATAGAGCTCAAATTGAAGAGATGTACCCTCTTCATATTCTGACTGCAAGCAGCGCCCCCTACCGTAGAAGGAAAGTTATCTTGTGCATATCATGTTTGGTACTGTTTTATTCATTTTACACTATATAAACGACTTCATTCCATGATATGTCTCATTGCCTCATAACAATATGGCTGACCAATGACAACCGAGGAATAAGTACATGTTCCGTTGAGAACGACATACAGCGCATTTGCTAGTTGGCGCACTTTTATACTATGGGTTTGAATTTTGCATCACCCTGTATATGTTTTCCATACAACAACCAAATATACTACCTAAGAATTGCAAACATGATAAAATGGTAAGAAAATCTACACATTACAAGAAAAAATTTAAAAAATGAAGGTAGTACCTGTTCTTATACATGAAGCAATATAACCCTTGCAGTCTTGATGAGACCACGTGACACTCATCCTAAGTAGAAAAAGTATGTCTTCAAACACGAATTTCTTCACTTTTCTTCTAAACTCAACTAATTGGTATATAATGTTGTTAGGCAAAATCTCAACAATATAACATATGTCATTTTTATATATATTATATTGTTGTGCATTCTTCCTAACTACTGTATATTTAAGGCTATATCTCCGAAACTTCTGAATATATTTTAATGAAATAAAGCTCAAATTGAAGAGCTGTACCCTCTTCATATTCTGGCTGCAAGCAGCGCCCCCTACTGTAGAAGGAAAGTTATCTTGTGCATATCATGTTTGGTACTGTTTTATTCATTTTACACTATATAAACGATTTTATTCCATGATATGTCTCATTGCCTCATAACAATATGGCTGACCAATGACAACCGAGGAATAAGGACATGTACCGTTCAGAACTACATACAGCGCATTCGCTAATTGGTGCACTTTCTTCATTTTTTGAAAAACAAATAAAATTTTTATACTATGGGTTTGAATTTTGCATCACCCTGTATATGTTTTCCATACAACAACCAAATATACTACCTAAGAATTGCAAACATGATGAAATGGTAAGAAAATCTACACATTACAACAAAAAATTTTAAAAAATGAAGATAGTACCTGTTGTTATACATGAAGCAATATAACCCTTGCAGTCTTGATGAGACCATGTGACACTCATCCTAAGTAGAAAAAGTATGTCTTCAAACACGAATTTCTTCACTTTTCTTCTAAACTCAACTAATTGGTATATATATGTTGTTAGGCAACATCTCAACAATATAACATATGTCATTTTTTATATATATTATATTGTATTGCATTCTTCCTAACTACTGTATATTTAAGTCTATATCTCCGAAACTTCTGAATAAATTTTACTGAAATCAAGCTCAAATTGAAGAGCTGTAACCATTTCATATTCTGACTGCAAAAAGCGTCCCCTAGTGTAGAACGAAAGTTATCTTGTGCATATTTTGTTTGGTACTGTTTTATTCTTTTTACAGTATATAAACGACTTCATTCCATGATATGTCTCATTGCCTCATAACAATATGGCTGACCAATGACAACCGAGGAATAAGTACATGTTCCGTTGAGAACGACATACAGCGCATTTGCTAGTTGGCGCACTTTTATATTATGGGTTTGAATTTTGCATCACCCTGTATATGTTTTCCATACAACAACCAAATATACTACCTAAGAATTGCAAACATGATGAAATGGTAAGAAAATCTACACATTACAAGAAAAAATTTAAAAAATGAAGATAGTACCTGTTCTTATACATGAAACAATATAACCCTTGCAGTCTTGATGAGACCACGTGACACTCATCCTAAGTAGAAAAAGTATGTCTTCAAACATGAATTTCTTCACTTTTCTTCTAAACTCAACTAATTGGTATATATATGTTGTTAGGCAACATCTCAACAATATAACATGTGTCATTTTTATATATATTATATTGTTGTGCATTCTTCCTAACTACTGTATATTTAAGGCTATATCTCCGAAACTTCTGAATATATTTTAATGAAATAAAGCTCAAATTGAAGACCTGTACCCTCTTAATATTCTGACTGCAAGCAGCGCCCCCTACTGTAGAAGGAAAGTTATCTTGTGCATATTTTGTTTGGTACTGTTTTATTCATTTTACACTATATAAAAGATTTTATTCCATGATATGTCTCATTGCCTCATAACAATATTTCTGACCAATGACAACCGAGGAATAAGTACATGTACCGTTCAGAACTACATACAGCGCATTCGCTAATTGGCGCACTTTCTTCATTTTTTGAAAAACAAATAAAATTTTTATACTATGGGTTTGAATTTTGCATCACCCTGTATATGTTTTCCATACAACAACCAAATATACTACCTAAGAATTGGAAACATGATGAAATGGTAAGAAAATCTACACATTACAACAAAAAATTTTAAAAAATGAAGATAGTACCTGTTGTTATACATGAAGCAATATAACCCTTGCAGTCTTGATGAGACCACGTGACACTCATCCTAAGTAGAAAAAGTATGTCTTCAGACACGAATTTTTTCACTTTAGTTCTAAACTCAACTAATTGGTATATAATGTTGTTAGGCAAAATCTCAACAATATAACATATGTCATTTTTATATATATTATATTGTTGTGCATTCTTCCTAACTACTGTATATTTAAGGCTATATCTCCGAAACATCTGAATATATTTTAATGAAATAAAGTTCAAATTGAAGAGCTGTACCCTCTTCATATTCTGACTGCAAGCAGCGCCCCCTACTGTAGAAGGAAAGTTATCTTGTGCATATCATGTTTGGTACTGTTTTATTCATTTTACACTATATAAACGATTTTATTCCATGATATGTCTCATTGCCTCATAACAATATGGCTGACCAATGACAACCGAGGAATAAGGACATGTACCGTTCAGAACTACATACAGCGCATTCGCTAATTGGCGCACTTTCTTCATTTTTTGAAAAACAAATAAAATTTTTATACTATGGGTTTGAATTTTGCATCACCCTGTATATGTTTTCCATACAACAACCAAATATACTACCTAAGAATTGCAAACATGATAAAATGGTAAGAAAATCTACACATTACAACAAAAAATTTTAAAAAATGAAGATAGTACCTGTTGTTATACATGAAGCAATATAACCCTTGCAGTCTTGATGAGACCACGTGACACTCATCCTAAGTAGAAAAAGTATGTCTTCAAACACGAATTTCTTCACTTTTCTTCTAAACTCAACTAATTGGTATATAATGTTGGTAGGCAAAATCTCAACAATATAACATATGTCATTTTTATATATATTATATTGTTGTGCATTCTTCCTAACTACTGTATATTTAAGGCTATATCTCCGAAACTTCTGAATATATTTTAATGAAATAGAGCTCAAATTGAAGAGATGTACCCTCTTCATATTCTGACTGCAAGCAGCGCCCCCTACCGTAGAAGGAAAGTTATCTTGTGCATATCATGTTTGGTACTGTTTTATTCATTTTACACTATATAAACGACTTCATTCCATGATATGTCTCATTGCCTCATAACAATATGGCTGACCAATGACAACCGAGGAATAAGTACATGTTCCGTTGAGAACGACATACAGCGCATTTGCTAGTTGGCGCACTTTTATACTATGGGTTTGAATTTTGCATCACCCTGTATATGTTTTCCATACAACAACCAAATATACTACCTAAGAATTGCAAACATGATAAAATGGTAAGAAAATCTACACATTACAAGAAAAAATTTAAAAAATGAAGGTAGTACCTGTTCTTATACATGAAGCAATATAACCCTTGCAGTCTTGATGAGACCACGTGACACTCATCCTAAGTAGAAAAAGTATGTCTTCAAACACGAATTTCTACACTTTTCTTCTAAACTCAACTAATTGGTATATAATGTTGTTAGGCAAAATCTCAACAATATAACATATGTCATTTTTATATATATTATATTGTTGTGCATTCTTCCTAACTACTGTATATTTAAGGCTATATCTCCGAAACTTCTGAATATATTTTAATGAAATAAAGCTCAAATTGAAGAGCTGTACCCTCTTCATATTCTGGCTGCAAGCAGCGCCCCCTACTGTAGAAGGAAAGTTATCTTGTGCATATCATGTTTGGTACTGTTTTATTCATTTTACACTATATAAACGATTTTATTCCATGATATGTCTCATTGCCTCATAACAATATGGCTGACCAATGACAACCGAGGAATAAGGACATGTACCGTTCAGAACTACATACAGCGCATTCGCTAATTGGTGCACTTTCTTCATTTTTTGAAAAACAAATAAAATTTTTATACTATGGGTTTGAATTTTGCATCACCCTGTATATGTTTTCCATACAACAACCAAATATACTACCTAAGAATTGCAAACATGATGAAATGGTAAGAAAATCTACACATTACAACAAAAAATTTTAAAAAATGAAGATAGTACCTGTTGTTATACATGAAGCAATATAACCCTTGCAGTCTTGATGAGACCATGTGACACTCATCCTAAGTAGAAAAAGTATGTCTTCAAACACGAATTTCTTCACTTTTCTTCTAAACTCAACTAATTGGTATATATATGTTGTTAGGCAACATCTCAACAATATAACATATGTCATTTTTTATATATATTATATTGTATTGCATTCTTCCTAACTACTGTATATTTAAGTCTATATCTCCGAAACTTCTGAATAAATTTTACTGAAATCAAGCTCAAATTGAAGAGCTGTAACCATTTCATATTCTGACTGCAAAAAGCGTCCCCTAGTGTAGAACGAAAGTTATCTTGTGCATATTTTGTTTGGTACTGTTTTATTCTTTTTACAGTATATAAACGACTTCATTCCATGATATGTCTCATTGCCTCATAACAATATGGCTGACCAATGACAACCGAGGAATAAGTACATGTTCCGTTGAGAACGACATACAGCGCATTTGCTAGTTGGCGCACTTTTATACTATGGGTTTGAATTTTGCATCACCCTGTATATGTTTTCCATACAACAACCAAATATACTACCTAAGAAATGCAAACATGATGAAATGGTAAGAAAATCTACACATTACAACAAAAAATTTTAAAAAATGAAGATAGTACCTGTTGTTATACATGAAGCAATATAACCCTTGCAGTCTTGATGAGACCACGTGACACTCATCCTAAGTAGAAAAAGTATGTCTTCAAACACGAATTTTTTCACTTTAGTTCTAAACTCAACTAATTGGTATATAATGTTGTTAGGCAAAATCTCAACAATATAACATATGTCATTTTTATATATATTATATTGTTGTGCATTCTTCCTAACTACTGTATATTTAAGGCTATATCTCCGAAACTTCTGAATATATTTTAATGAAATAAAGCTCAAATTGAAGAGCTGTACCCTCTTCATATTCTGACTGCAAGCAGCGCCCCCTACTGTAGAAGGAAAGTTATATTGTGCATATCATGTTTGTTACTGTTTTATTCATTTTACACTATATAAACGACTTCATTCCATGATATGTCTCATTGCCTCATAACAATATGGCTGACCAATGACAACCGAGGAATAAGTACATGTTCCGTTGAGAACGACATACAGCGCATTTGCTAGTTGGCGCACTTTTATACTATGGGTTTGAATTTTGCATCACCCTGTATATGTTTTCCATACAACAACCAAATATACTACCTAAGAATTGCAAACATGATAAAATGGTAATAAAATCTACACATTACAACAAAAAATTTTAAAAAATGAAGATAGTACCTGTTGTTATACATGAAGCAATATAACCCTTGCAGTCTTGATGAGACCATGTGACACTCATCCTAAGTAGAAAAAGTATGTCTTCAAACACGAATTTCTTCACTTTTCTTCTAAACTCAACTAATTGGTATATAATGTTGTTAGGCAAAATCTCAACAATATAACATATGTCATTTTTATATATATTATATTGTTGTGCATTCTTCCTAACTACTGTATATTTAAAGCTATATCTCCGAAACTTCTGAATATATTTTAATGAAATAAAGCTCAAATTGAAGAGCTGTACCCTCTTCATATTCTGGCTGCAAGCAGCGCCCCCTACTGTAGAAGGAAAGTTATCTTGTGCATATCATGTTTGGTAGTGTTTTATTCATTTTACACTATATAAACGATTTTATTCCATGATATGTCTCATTGCCTCATAACAATATGGCTGACCAATGACAACCGAGGAATAAGGACATGTACCGTTCAGAACTACATACAGAGCATTCGCTAATTGGTGCACTTTCTTCATTTTTTGAAAAACAAATAAAATTTTTATACTATGGGTTTGAATTTTGCATCACCCTGTATATGTTTTCCATACAACAACCAAATATACTACCTAAGAATTGCAAACATGATAAAATGGTAAGAAAATCTACACATTACAACAAAAAATTTTAAAAAATGAAGATAGTACCTGTTGTTATACATGAAGCAATATAACCCTTGCAGTCTTGATGAGACCACGTGACACTCATCCTAAGTAGAAAAAGTATGTCTTCAAACACGAATTTCTTCACTTTTCTTCTAAACTCAACTAATTGGTATATAATGTTGGTAGGCAAAATCTCAACAATATAACATATGTCATTTTTATATATATTATATTGTTGTGCATTCTTCCTCACTACTGTATATTTAAGGCTATATCTCCGAAACTTCTGAATATATTTTAATGAAATAGAGCTCAAATTGAAGAGATGTACCCTCTTCATATTCTGACTGCAAGCAGCGCCCCCTACCGTAGAAGGAAAGTTATCTTGTGCATATCATGTTTGGTACTGTTTTATTCATTTTACACTATATAAACGACTTCATTCCATGATATGTCTCATTGCCTCATAACAATATGGCTGACCAATGACAACCGAGGAATAAGTACATGTTCCGTTGAGAACGACATACAGCGCATTTGCTAGTTGGCGCACTTTTATACTATGGGTTTGAATTTTGCATCACCCTGTATATGTTTTCCATACAACAACCAAATATACTACCTAAGAATTGCAAACATGATAAAATGGTAAGAAAATCTACACATTACAAGAAAAAATTTAAAAAATGAAGGTAGTACCTGTTCTTATACATGAAGCAATATAACCCTTGCAGTCTTGATGAGACCACGTGACACTCATCCTAAGTAGAAAAAGTATGTCTTCAAACACGAATTTCTTCACTTTTCTTCTAAACTCAACTAATTGGTATATAATGTTGTTAGGCAAAATCTCAACAATATAACATATGTCATTTTTATATATATTATATTGTTGTGCATTCTTCCTAACTACTGTATATTTAAGGCTATATCTCCGAAACTTCTGAATATATTTTAATGAAATAAAGCTCAAATTGAAGAGCTGTACCCTCTTCATATTCTGGCTGCAAGCAGCGCCCCCTACTGTAGAAGGAAAGTTATCTTGTGCATATCATGTTTGGTACTGTTTTATTCATTTTACACTATATAAACGATTTTATTCCATGATATGTCTCATTGCCTCATAACAATATGGCTGACCAATGACAACCGAGGAATAAGGACATGTACCGTTCAGAACTACATACAGCGCATTCGATAATTGGTGCACTTTCTTCATTTTTTGAAAAACAAATAAAATTTTTATACTATGGGTTTGAATTTTGCATCACCCTGTATATGTTTTCCATACAACAACCAAATATACTACCTAAGAATTGCAAACATGATGAAATGGTAAGAAAATCTACACATTACAACAAAAAATTTTAAAAAATGAAGATAGTACCTGTTGTTATACATGAAGCAATATAACCCTTGCAGTCTTGATGAGACCATGTGACACTCATCCTAAGTAGAAAAAGTATGTCTTCAAACACGAATTTCTTCACTTTTCTTCTAAACTCAACTAATTGGTATATATATGTTGTTAGGCAACATCTCAACAATATAACATATGTCATTTTTTATATATATTATATTGTATTGCATTCTTCCTAACTACTGTATATTTAAGTCTATATCTCCGAAACTTCTGAATAAATTTTACTGAAATCAAGCTCAAATTGAAGAGCTGTAACCATTTCATATTCTGACTGCAAACAGCGTCCCCTAGTGTAGAACGAAAGTTATCTTGTGCATATTTTGTTGGGTACTGTTTTATTCTTTTTACAGTATATAAACGACTTCATTCCATGATATGTCTCATTGCCTCATAACAATATGGCTGACCAATGACAACCGAGGAATAAGTACATGTTCCGCTGAGAACGACATACAGCGCATTTGCTAGTTGGCGCACTTTTATACTATGGGTTTGAATTTTGCATCACCCTGTATATGTTTTCCATACAACAACCAAATATACTACCTAAGAATTGCAAACATGATGAAATGGTAAGAAAATCTACACATTACAACAAAAAATTTTAAAAAATGAAGATAGTACCTGTTGTTATACATGAAGCAATATAACCCTTGCAGTCTTGATGAGACCACGTGACACTCATCCTAAGTAGAAAAAGTATGTCTTCAAACACGAATTTTTTCACTTTAGTTCTAAACTCAACTAATTGGTATATAATGTTGTTAGGCAAAATCTCAACAATATAACATATGTCATTTTTATATATATTATATTGTTGTGCATTCTTCCTAACTACTGTATATTTAAGGCTATATCTCCGAAACATCTGAATATATTTTAATGAAATAAAGCTCAAATTGAAGAGCTGTACCCTCTTCATATTCTGACTGCAAGCAGCGCCCCCTACTGTAGAAGGAAAGTTATATTGTGCATATCATGTTTGTTACTGTTTTATTCATTTTACACTATATAAACGACTTCATTCCATGATATGTCTCATTGCCTCATAACAATATGGCTGACCAATGACAACCGAGGAATAAGTACATGTTCCGTTGAGAACGACATACAGCGCATTTGCTAGTTGGCGCACTTTTATACTATGGGTTTGAATTTTGCATCACCCTGTATATGTTTTCCATACAACAACCAAATATACTACCTAAGAATTGCAAACATGATAAAATGGTAAGAAAATCTAAACATTACAACAAAAAATTTTAAAAAATGAAGATAGTACCTGTTGTTATACATGAAGCAATATAACCCTTGCAGTCTTGATGAGACCATGTGACACTCATCCTAAGTAGAAAAAGTATGTCTTCAAACACGAATTTCTTCACTTTTCTTCTAAACTCAACTAATTGGTATATAATGTTGTTAGGCAAAATCTCAACAATATAACATATGTCATTTTTATATATATTATATTGTTGTGCATTCTTCCTAACTACTGTATATTTAAAGCTATATCTCCGAAACTTCTGAATATATTTTAATGAAATAAAGCTCAAATTGAAGAGCTGTACCCTCTTCATATTCTGGCTGCAAGCAGCGCCCCCTACTGTAGAAGGAAAGTTATCTTGTGCATATCATGTTTGGTACTGTTTTATTCATTTTACACTATATAAACGATTTTATTCCATGATATGTCTCATTGCCTCATAACAATATGGCTGACCAATGACAACCGAGGAATAAGGACATGTACCGTTCAGAACTACATACAGCGCATTCGCTAATTGGTGCACTTTCTTCATTTTTTGAAAAACAAATAAAATTTTTATACTATGGGTTTGAATTTTGCATCACCCTGTATATGTTTTCCATACAACAACCAAATATACTACCTAAGAATTGCAAACATGATGAAATGGTAAGAAAATCTACACATTACAAGAAAAAATTTTAAAAAATGAAGATAGTACCTGTTGTTATACATGAAGCAATATAACCCTTGCAGTCTTGATGAGACCACGTGACACTCATCCTAAGTAGAAAAAGTATGTCTTCAAACACGAATTTTTTCACTTTAGTTGTAAACTCAACTAATTGGTATATAATGTTGTTAGGCAAAATCTCAACAATATAACATATGTCATTTTTATATATATTATATTGTTGTGCATTCTTCCTAACTACTGTATATTTAAGGCTATATCTCCGAAACTTCTGAATATATTTTAATGAAATAAAGCTCAAATTGAAGAGCTGTACCCTCTTCATATTCTGGCTGCAAGCAGCGCCCCCTACTGTAGAAGGAAAGTTATATTGTGCATATCATGTTTGTTACTGTTTTATTCATTTTACACTATATAAACGACTTCATTCCATGATATGTCTCATTGCCTCATAACAATATGGCTGACCAATGACAACCGAGGAATAAGTACATGTTCCGTTGAGAACGACATACAGCGCATTTGCTAGTTGGCGCACTTTTATACTATGGGTTTGAATTTTGCATCACCCTGTATATGTTTTCCATACAACAACCAAATATACTACCTAAGAATTGCAAACATGATAAAATGGTAAGAAAATCTACACATTACAACAAAAAATTTTAAAAAATGAAGATAGTACCTGTTGTTATACATGAAGCAATATAACCCTTGCAGTCTTGATGAGACCATGTGACACTCATCCTAAGTAGAAAAAGTATGTCTTCAAACACGAATTTCTTCACTTTTCTTCTAAACTCAACTAATTGGTATATAATGTTGTTAGGCAAAATCTCAACAATATAACATATGTCATTTTTATATATATTATATTGTTGTGCATTCTTCCTAACTACTGTATATTTAAGGCTATATCTCCGAAACTTCTGAATATATTTTAATGAAATAAAGCTCAAATTGAAGAGCTGTACCCTCTTCATATTCTGACTGCAAGCAGCGCCCCCTACTGTAGAAGGAAAGTTATCTTGTGCATATCATGTTTGGTACTGTTTTATTCATTTTACACTATATAAACGATTTTATTCCATGATATGTCTCATTGCCTCATAACAATATGGCTGACCAATGACAACCGAGGAATAAGGACATGTACCGTTCAGAACTACATACAGCGCATTCGCTAATTGGCGCACTTTCTTCATTTTTTGAAAAACAAATAAAATTTTTATACTATGGGTTTGAATTTTGCATCACCCTGTATATGTTTTCCATACAACAACCAAATACACTACCTAAGAATTGCAAACATGATGAAATGGTAAGAAAATCTACACATTACAACAAAAAATTTTAAAAAATGAAGATAGTACCTGTTGTTATACATGAAGCAATATAACCCTTGCAGTCTTGATGAGACCATGTGACACTCATCCTAAGTAGAAAAAGTATGTCTTCAAACACGAATTTCTTCACTTTTCTTCTAAACTCAACTAATTGGTATGTATATGTTGTTAGGCAACATCTCAACAATATAACACATGTCATTTTTTATATATATTATATTGTATTGCATTCTTCCTAACTACTGTATATTTAAGTCTATATCTCCGAAACTTCTGAATAAATTTTAATGAAATCAAGCTCAAATTGAAGTGCTGTACCCATTTCATATTCTGACTGCAAACAGCGTCCCCTAGTGTAGAACGAAAGTTATCTTGTGCATATTTTGTTTGGTACTGTTTTATTCTTTTTACAGTATATAAACGACTTCATTCCATGATATGTCTCATTGCCTCATAACAATATGGCTGACCAATGACAACCGAGGAATAAGTACATGTTCCGTTGAGAACGACATACAGCGCATTTGCTAGTTGGCGCACTTTTATACTATGGGTTTGAATTTTGCATCACCCTGTATATGTTTTCCATACAACAACCAAATATACTACCTAAGAATTGCAAACATGATAAAATGGTAAGAAAATCTACACATTACAAGAAAAAATTTAAGAAATGAAGATAGTACCTGTTGTTATACATGAAACAATATAACCCTTGCAGTCTTGATGAGACCACGTGACACTCATCCTAAGTAGAAAAAGTATGTCTTCAAACACGAATTTCTTCACTTTTCTTCTAAACTCAACTAATTGGTATATAATGTTGGTAGGCAAAATCTCAACAATATAACATATGTCATTTTTATATATATTATATTGTATTGCATTCTTCCTAACTACTGTATATTTAAGTCTATATCTCCGAAACTTCTGAATAAATTTTACTGAAATCAAGCTCAAATTGAAGAGCTGTAACCATTTCATATTCTGACTGCAAACAGCGTCCCCTAGTGTAGAACGAAAGTTATCTTGTGCATATTTTGTTTGGTACTGTTTTATTCTTTTTACAGTATATAAACGACTTCATTCCATGATATGTCTCATTGCCTCATAACAATATGGCTGACCAATGACAACCGAGGAATAAGTACATGTTCCGTTGAGAACGACATACAGCGCATTTGCTAGTTGGCGCACTTTTATACTATGGGTTTGAATTTTGCATCACCCTGTATATGTTTTCCATACAACAACCAAATATACTACCTAAGAATTGCAAACATGATGAAATGGTAAGAAAATCTACACATTACAACAAAAAATTTTAAAAAATGAAGATAGTACCTGTTGTTATACATGAAGCAATATAACCCTTGCAGTCTTGATGAGACCACGTGACACTCATCCTAAGTAGAAAAAGTATGTCTTCAAACACGAATTTTTTCACTTTAGTTCTAAACTCAACTAATTGGTATATAATGTTGTTAGGCAAAATCTCAACAATATAACATATGTCATTTTTATATATATTATATTGTTGTGCATTCTTCCTAACTACTGTATATTTAAGGCTATATCTCCGAAACTTCTGAATATATTTTAATGAAATAAAGCTCAAATTGAAGAGCTGTACCCTCTTCATATTCTGGCTGCAAGCAGCGCCCCCTACTGTAGAAGGAAAGTTATCTTGTGCATATCATGTTTGGTACTGTTTTATTCATTTTACACTATATAAACGATTTTATTCCATGATATGTCTCATTGCCTCATAACAATATGGCTGACCAATGACAACCGAGGAATAAGGACATGTACCGTTCAGAACTACATACAGCGCATTCGCTAATTGGTGCACTTTCTTCATTTTTTGAAAAACAAATAAAATTTTTATACTATGGGTTTGAATTTTGCATCACCCTGTATATGTTTTCCATACAACAACCAAATATACTACCTAAGAATTGCAAACATGATGAAATGGTAAGAAAATCTACACATTACAACAAAAAATTTTAAAAAATGAAGATAGTACCTGTTGTTATACATGAAG
The DNA here is from genome assembly GCF_964235325.1 of Thermobia domestica. Classification (NCBI taxonomy): domain Eukaryota; kingdom Metazoa; phylum Arthropoda; class Insecta; order Zygentoma; family Lepismatidae; genus Thermobia; species Thermobia domestica. The sequence continues at coordinate 26,375 of NW_027656059.1, forward strand.
CAATATAACCCTTGCAGTCTTGATGAGACCATGTGACACTCATCCTAAGTAGAAAAAGTATGTCTTCAAACACGAATTTCTTCACTTTTCTTCTAAACTCAACTAATTGGTATATATATGTTGTTAGGCAACATCTCAACAATATAACATATGTCATTTTTAATATATATTATATTGTATTGCATTCTTCCTAACTACTGTATATTTAAGTCTATATCTCCGAAACTTCTGAATAAATTTTACTGAAATCAAGCTCAAATTGAAGAGCTGTAACCATTTCATATTCTGACTGCAAACAGCGTCCCCTAGTGTAGAACGAAAGTTATCTTGTGCATATTTTGTTTGGTACTGTTTTATTCTTTTTACAGTATATAAACGACTTCATTCCATGATATGTCTCATTGCCTCATAACAATATGGCTGACCAATGACAACCGAGGAATAAGTACATGTTCCGTTGAGAACGACATACAGCGCATTTGCTAGTTGGCGCACTTTTATACTATGGGTTTGAATTTTGCATCACCCTGTATATGTTTTCCATACAACAACCAAATATACTACCTAAGAATTGCAAACATGATAAAATGGTAAGAAAATCTACACATTACAACAAAAAATTTTAAAAAATGAAGATAGTACCTGTTGTTATACATGAAGCAATATAACCCTTGCAGTCTTGATGAGACCACGTGACACTCATCCTAAGTAGAAAAAGTATGTCTTCAAACACGAATTTCTTCACTTTTCTTCTAAACTCAACTTATTGTTATATAATGTTGGTAGGCAAAATCTCAACAATATAACATATGTCATTTTTATATATATTATATTGTTGTGCATTCTTCCTAACTACTGTATATTTAAGGCTATATCTCCGAAACTTCTGAATATATTTTAATGAAATAGAGCTCAAATTGAAGAGCTGTACCCTCTTCATATTCTGACTGCAAGCAGCGCCCCCTACTGTAGAAGGAAAGTTATCTTGTGCATATCATGTTTGGTACTGTTTTATTCATTTTACACTATATAAACGACTTCATTCCATGATATGTCTCATTGCCTCATAACAATATGGCTGACCAATGACAACCGAGGAATAAGTACATGTTCCGTTGAGAACGACATACAGCGCATTTGCTAGTTGGCGCACTTTTATACTATGGGTTTGAATTTTGCATCACCCTGTATATGTTTTCCATACAACAACCAAATATACTACCTAAGAATTGCAAACATGATAAAATGGTAAGAAAATCTACACATTACAACAAAAAATTTTAAAAAATGAAGATAGTACCTGTTGTTATACATGAAGCAATATAACCCTTGCAGTCTTGATGAGACCACGTGACACTCATCCTAAGTAGAAAAAGTATGTCTTCAAACACGAATTTTTTCACTTTTCTTCTAAACTCAACTAATTGGTATATAATGTTGTTAGGCAAAATCTCAACAATATAACATATGTCATTTTTATATATATTATATTGTTGTGCATTCTTCCTAACTACTGTATATTTAAGGCTATATCTCCGAAACTTCTGAATATATTTTAATGAAATAAAGCTCAAATTGAAGAGCTCTACCCTCTTCATATTCTGACTGCAAGCAGCGCCCCCTACTGTAGAAGGAAAGTTATCTTGTGCATATTTTGTTTGGTACTGTTTTATTCATTTTACACTATATAAAAGATTTTATTCCATGATATGTCTCATTGCCTCATAACAATATTTCTGACCAATGACAACCGAGGAATAAGGACATGTACCGTTCAGAACTACATACAGCGCATTCGCTAATTGGCGCACTTTCTTCATTTTTTGAAAAACAAATAAAATTTTTATACTATGGGTTTGAATTTTGCATCACCCTGTATATGTTTTCCATACAACAACCAAATATACTACCTAAGAATTGGAAACATGATGAAATGGTAAGAAAATCTACACATTACAACAAAAAATTTTAAAAAATGAAGATAGTACCTGTTGTTATACATGAAGCAATATAACCCTTGCAGTCTTGATGAGACCACGTGACACTCATCCTAAGTAGAAAAAGTATGTCTTCAGACACGAATTTTTTCACTTTAGTTCTAAACTCAACTAATTGGTATGTATATGTTGTTAGGCAACATCTCAACAATATAACACATGTCATTTTTTATATATATTGTATTGTATTGCATTCTTCCTAACTACTGTATATTTAAGTCTATATCTCCGAAACTTCTGAATAAATTTTAATGAAATCAAGCTCAAATTGAAGTGCTGTACCCATTTCATATTCTGACTGCAAACAGCGTCCCCTAGTGTAGAACGAAAGTTATCTTGTGCATATTTTGTTTGGTACTGTTTTATTCTTTTTACAGTATATAAACGACTTCATTCCATGATATGTCTCATTGCCTCATAACAATATGGCTGACCAATGACAACCGAGGAATAAGTACATGTTCCGTTGAGAACGACATACAGCGCATTTGCTAGTTGGCGCACTTTTATACTATGGGTTTGAATTTTGCATCACCCTGTATATGTTTTCCATACAACAACCAAATATACTACCTAAGAATTGCAAACATGATAAAATGGTAAGAAAATCTACACATTACAACAAAAAATTTTAAAAAATGAAGATAGTACCTGTTGTTATACATGAAGCAATATAACCCTTGCAGTCTTGATGAGACCACGTGACACTCATCCTAAGTAGAAAAAGTATGTCTTCAAACACGAATTTCTTCACTTTTCTTCTAAACTCAACTTATTGTTATATAATGTTGGTAGGCAAAATCTCAACAATATAACATATGTCATTTTTATATATATTATATTGTTGTGCATTCTTCCTAACTACTGTATATTTAAGGCTATATCTCCGAAATTTCTGAATATATTTTAATGAAATAGAGCTCAAATTGAAGAGCTGTACCCTCTTCATATTCTGACTGCAAGCAGCGCCCCCTACTGTAGAAGGAAAGTTATCTTGTGCATATCATGTTTGGTACTGTTTTATTCATTTTACACTATATAAACGACTTCATTCCATGATATGTCTCATTGCCTCATAACAATATGGCTGACCAATGACAACCGAGGAATAAGTACATGTTCCGTTGAGAACGACATACAGCGCATTTGCTAGTTGGCGCACTTTTATACTATGGGTTTGAATTTTGCATCACCCTGTATATGTTTTCCATACAACAACCAAATATACTACCTAAGAATTGCAAACATGATAAAATGGTAAGAAAATCTACACATTACAACAAAAAATTTTAAAAAATGAAGATAGTACCTGTTGTTATACATGAAGCAATATAGCCCTTGCAGTCTTGATGAGACCACGTGACACTCATCCTAAGTAGAAAAAGTATGTCTTCAAACACGAATTTTTTCACTTTTCTTCTAAACTCAACTAATTGGTATATAATGTTGTTAGGCAAAATCTCAACAATATAACATATGTCATTTTTATATATATTATATTGTTGTGCATTCTTCCTAACTACTGTATATTTAAGGCTATATCTCCGAAACTTCTGAATATATTTTAATGAAATAAAGCTCAAATTGAAGAGCTCTACCCTCTTCATATTCTGACTGCAAGCAGCGCCCCCTACTGTAGAAGGAAAGTTATATTGTGCATATCATGTTTGGTACTGTTTTATTCATTTTACACTATATAAACGATTTTATTCCATGATATAACTCATTGCCTCATAACAATATGGCTGACCAATGACAACCGAGGAATAAGGACATGTACCGTTCAGAACTACATACAGCGCATTCGCTAATTGGCGCACTTTCTTCTTTTTTTGAAAAACAAATAAAATTTTTATACTATGGGTTTGAATTTTGCATCACCCTGTATATGTTTTCCATACAACAACCAAATATACTACATAAGAATTGCAAACATGATAAAATGGTAAGAAAATCTACACATTACAACAAAAAATTTTAAAAAATGAAGATAGTACCTGTTGTTATACATGAAGCAATATAACCCTTGCAGTCTTGATGAGACCATGTGACACTCATCCTAAGTAGAAAAAGTATGTCTTCAAACACGAATTTCTTCACTTTTCTTCTAAACTCAACTAATTGGTATGTATATGTTGCTAGGCAACATCTCAACAATATAACACATGTCATTTTTTATATATATTGTATTGTATTGCATTCTTCCTAACTACTGTATATTTAAGTCTATATCTCCGAAACTTCTGAATAAATTTTAATGAAATCAAGCTCAAATTGAAGAGCTGTACCCTCTTCATATTCTGACTGCAAGCAGCGCCCCCTACTGTAGAAGGAAAGTTATCTTGTGCATATCATGTTTGGTACTGTTTTATTCATTTTACACTATATAAACGATTTTATTCCATGATATGTCTCATTGCCTCATAACAATATGGCTGACCAATGACAACCGAGGAATAAGGACATGTACCGTTCAGAACTACATACAGCGCATTCGCTAATTGGCGCACTTTCTTCATTTTTTGAAAAACAAATAAAATTTTTATACTATTGGTTTGAATTTTGCATCACCCTGTATATGTTTTCCATACAACAACCAAATATACTACCTAAGAATTGCAAACATGATAAAATGGTAAGAAAATCTACACATTACAACAAAAAATTTTAAAAAATGAAGATAGTACCTGTTGTTATACATGAAGCAATATAACCCTTGCAGTCTTGATGAGACCACGTGACACTCATCCTAAGTAGAAAAAGTATGTCTTCAAACACGAATTTTTTCACTTTTCTTCTAAAGTCAACTAATTGGTATATATATGTTGTTAGGCAACATCTCAACAATATAACATATGTCATTTTATATATATTATATTGTTGTGCATTCTTCCTAACTACTGTATATTTAAAGCTATATCTCCGAAACTTCTGAATATATTTTAATGAAATAAAGCTCAAATTGAAGAGCTGTACCCTCTTCATATTCTGGCTGCAAGCAGCGCCCCCTACTGTAGAAGGAAAGTTATCTTGTGCATATCATGTTTGGTACTGTTTTATTCATTTTACACTATATAAACGATTTTATTCCATGATATGTCTCATTGCCTCATAACAATATGGCTGACCAATGACAACCGAGGAATAAGGACATGTACCGTTCAGAACTACATACAGCGCATTCGCTAATTGGTGCACTTTCTTCATTTTTTGAAAAACAAATAAAATTTTTATACTATGGGTTTGAATTTTGCATCACCCTGTATATGTTTTCCATACAACAACCAAATATACTACCTAAGAATTGCAAACATGATGAAATGGTAAGAAAATCTACACATTACAACAAAAAATTTTAAAAAATGAAGATAGTACCTGTTGTTATACATGAAGCAATATAACCCTTGCAGTCTTGATGAGACCACGTGACACTCATCCTAAGTAGAAAAAGTATGTCTTCAAACACGAATTTTTTCACTTTAGTTCTAAACTCAACTAATTGGTATATAATGATGTTAGGCAAAATCTGAACAATATAACATATGTCATTTTTATATATATTATATTGTTGTGCATTCTTCCTAACTACTGTATATTTAAGGCTATATCTCCGAAACTTCTGAATATATTTTAATGAAATAAAGCTCAAATTGAAGAGCTGTACCCTCTTCATATTCTGACTGCAAGCAGCGCCCCCTACTGTAGAAGGAAAGTTATCTTGTGCATATCATGTTTGGTACTGTTTTATTCATTTTACACTATATAAACGATTTTATTCCATGATATGTCTCATTGCCTCATAACAATATGGCTGACCAATGACAACCGAGGAATAAGGACATGTACCGTTCAGAACTACATACAGCGCATTCGCTAATTGGTGCACTTTCTTCATTTTTTGAAAAACAAATAAAATTTTTATACTATGGGTTTGAATTTTGCATCACCCTGTATATGTTTTCCATACAACAACCAAATATACTACCTAAGAATTGCAAACATGATAAAATGGTAAGAAAATCTACACATTACAACAAAAAATTTTAAAAAATGAAGATAGTACCTGTTGTTATACATGAAGCAATATAACCCTTGCAGTCTTGATGAGACCACGTGACACTCATCCTAAGTAGAAAAAGTATGTCTTCAAACACGAATTTCTTCACTTTTCTTCTAAACTCAACTAATTGGTATATAATGTTGGTAGGCAAAATCTCAACAATATAACATATGTCATTTTTATATATATTATATTGTTGTGCATTCTTCCTAACTACTGTATATTTAAGGCTATATCTCCGAAACTTCTGAATATATTTTAATGAAATAGAGCTCAAATTGAAGAGATGTACCCTCTTCATATTCTGACTGCAAGCAGCGCCCCCTACCGTAGAAGGAAAGTTATCTTGTGCATATCATGTTTGGTACTGTTTTATTCATTTTACACTATATAAACGACTTCATTCCATGATATGTCTCATTGCCTCATAACAATATGGCTGACCAATGACAACCGAGGAATAAGTACATGTTCCGTTGAGAACGACATACAGCGCATTTGCTAGTTGGCGCACTTTTATACTATGGGTTTGAATTTTGCATCACCCTGTATATGTTTTCCATACAACAACCAAATATACTACCTAAGAATTGCAAACATGATAAAATGGTAAGAAAATCTACACATTACAAGAAAAAATTTAAAAAATGAAGATAGTACCTGTTGTTATACATGAAGCAATATAACCCTTGCAGTCTTGATGAGACCACGTGACACTCATCCTAAGTAGAAAAAGTATGTCTTCAAACACGAATTTCTTCACTTTTCTTCTAAACTCAACTAATTGGTATATAATGTTGTTAGGCAAAATCTCAACAATATAACATATGTCATTTTTATATATATTATATTGTTGTGCATTCTTCCCAACTACTGTATATTTAAGGCTATATCTCCGAAACTTCTGAATATATTTTAATGAAATAGAGCTCAAATTGAAGATCTGTACCCTCTTCATATTCTGACTGCAAGCAGCGCCCCCTACTGTAGAAGGAAAGTTATCTTGTGCATATTTTGTTTGGTACTGTTTTATTCATTTTACACTATATAAAAGATTTTATTCCATGATATGTCTCATTGCCTCATAACAATATTTCTGACCAATGACAACCGAGGAATAAGGACATGTACCGTTCAGAACTACATACAGCGCATTCGCTAATTGGCGCACTTTCTTCATTTTTTGAAAAACAAATAAAATTTTTATACTATGGGTTTGAATTTTGCATCACCCTGTATATGTTTTCCATACAACAACCAAATATACTACCTAAGAATTGGAAACATGATGAAATGGTAAGAAAATCTACACATTACAACAAAAAATTTTAAAAAATGAAGATAGTACCTGTTGTTATACATGAAGCAATATAACCCTTGCAGTCTTGATGAGACCACGTGACACTCATCCTAAGTAGAAAAAGTATGTCTTCAAACACGAATTTTTTCACTTTTCTTCTAAAGTCAACTAATTGGTATATATATGTTGTTAGGCAACATCTCAACAATATAACATATGTCATTTTATATATATTATATTGTTGTGCATTCTTCCTAACTACTGTATATTTAAAGCTATATCTCCGAAACTTCTGAATATATTTTAATGAAATAAAGCTCAAATTGAAGAGCTGTACCCTCTTCATATTCTGGCTGCAAGCAGCGCCCCCTACTGTAGAAGGAAAGTTATCTTGTGCATATCATGTTTGGTACTGTTTTATTCATTTTACACTATATAAACGATTTTATTCCATATGTCTCATTGCCTCATAACAATATGGCTGACCAATGACAACCGAGGAATAAGGACATGTACCGTTCAGAACTACATACAGCGCATTCGCTAATTGGTGCACTTTCTTCATTTTTTGAAAAACAAATAAAATTTTTATACTATGGGTTTGAATTTTGCATCACCCTGTATATGTTTTCCATACAACAACCAAATATACTACCTAAGAATTGCAAACATGATGAAATGGTAAGAAAATCTACACATTACAACAAAAAATTTTAAAAAATGAAGATAGTACCTGTTGTTATACATGAAGCAATATAACCCTTGCAGTCTTGATGAGACCACGTGACACTCATCCTAAGTAGAAAAAGTATGTCTTCAAACACGAATTTTTTCACTTTAGTTCTAAACTCAACTAATTGGTATATAATGATGTTAGGCAAAATCTGAACAATATAACATATGTCATTTTTATATATATTATATTGTTGTGCATTCTTCCTAACTACTGTATATTTAAGGCTATATCTCCGAAACTTCTGAATATATTTTAATGAAATAGAGCTCAAATTGAAGAGATGTACCCTCTTCATATTCTGACTGCAAGCAGCGCCCCCTACCGTAGAAGGAAAGTTATCTTGTGCATATCATGTTTGGTACTGTTTTATTGATTTTACACTATATAAACGACTTCATTCCATGATATGTCTCATTGCCTCATAACAATATGGCTGACCAATGACAACCGAGGAATAAGTACATGTTCCGTTGAGAACGACATACAGCGCATTTGCTAGTTGGCGCACTTTTATACTATGGGTTTGAATTTTGCATCACCCTGTATATGTTTTCCATACAACAACCAAATATACTACCTAAGAATTGCAAACATGATAAAATGGTAAGAAAATCTACACATTACAAGAAAAAATTAAAAAATGAAGGTAGTACCTGTTGTTATACATGAAGCAATATAACCCTTGCAGTCTTGATGAGACCACGTGACACTCATCCTAAGTAGAAAAAGTATGTCTTCAAACACGAATTTCTTCACTTTTCTTCTAAACTCAACTAATTGGTATATAATGTTGTTAGGCAAAATCTCAACAATATAACATATGTCATTTTTATATATATTATATTGTTGTGCATTCTTCCTAACTACTGTATATTTAAGGCTATATCTCCGAAACTTCTGAATATATTTTAATGAAATAAAGCTCAAATTGAAGAGCTGTACCCTCTTCATATTCTGGCTGCAAGCAGCGCCCCCTACTGTAGAAGGAAAGTTATCTTGTGCATATCATGTTTGGTACTGTTTTATTCATTTTACACTATATAAACGATTTTATTCCATGATATGTCTCATTGCCTCATAACAATATGGCTGACCAATGACAACCGAGGAATAAGGACATGTACCGTTCAGAACTACATACAGCGCATTCGCTAATTGGTGCACTTTCTTCATTTTTTGAAAAACAAAAAAAATTTTTATACTATGGGTTTGAATTTTGCATCACCCTGTATATGTTTTCCATACAACAACCAAATATACTACCTAAGAATTGCAAACATGATGAAATGGTAAGAAAATCTACACATTACAACAAAAAATTTTAAAAAATGAAGATAGTACCTGTTGTTATACATGAAGCAATATAACCCTTGCAGTCTTGATGAGACCATGTGACACTCATCCTAAGTAGAAAAAGTATGTCTTCAAACACGAATTTCTTCACTTTTCTTCTAAACTCAACTAATTGGTATATATATGTTGTTAGGCAACATCTCAACAATATAACATATGTCATTTTTTATATATATTATATTGTATTGCATTCTTCCTAACTACTGTATATTTAAGTCTATATCTCCGAAACTTCTGAATAAATTTTACTGAAATCAAGCTCAAATTGAAGAGCTGTAACCATTTCATATTCTGACTGCAAACAGCGTCCCCTAGTGTAGAACGAAAGTTATCTTGTGCATATTTTGTTTGGTACTGTTTTATTCTTTTTACAGTATATAAACGACTTCATTCCATGATATGTCTCATTGCCTCATAACAATATGGCTGACCAATGACAACCGAGGAATAAGTACATGTTCCGTTGAGAACGACATACAGCGCATTTGCTAGTTGGCGCACTTTTATACTATGGGTTTGAATTTTGCATCACCCTGTATATGTTTTCCATACAACAACCAAATATACTACCTAAGAATTGCAAACATGATGAAATGGTAAGAAAATCTACACATTAAAACAAAAAATTTTAAAAAATGAAGATAGTACCTGTTGTTATACATGAAGCAATATAACCCTTGCAGTCTTGATGAGACCACGTGACACTCATCCTAAGTAGAAAAAGTATGTCTTCAAACACGAATTTTTTCACTTTAGTTCTAAACTCAACTAATTGGTATATAATGTTGTTAGGCAAAATCTCAACAATATAACATATGTCATTTTTATATATATTATATTGTTGTGCATTCTTCCTAACTACTGTATATTTAAGGCTATATCTCCGAAACTTCTGAATATATTTTAATGAAATAAAGCTCAAATTGAAGAGCTGTACCCTCTTCATATTCTGACTGCAAGCAGCGCCCCCTACTGTAGAAGGAAAGTTATATTGTGCATATCATGTTTGTTACTGTTTTATTCATTTTACAGTATATAAACGACTTCATTCCATGATATGTCTCATTGCCTCATAACAATATGGCTGACCAATGACAACCGAGGAATAAGTACATGTTCCGTTGAGAACGACATACAGCGCATTTGCTAGTTGGCGCACTTTTATACTATGGGTTTGAATTTTGCATCACCCTGTATATGTTTTCCATACAACAACCAAATATACTACCTAAGAATTGCAAACATGATGAAATGGTAAGAAAATCTACAAATTACAACAAAAAATTTTAAAAAATGAAGATAGTACCTGTTGTTATACATGAAGCAATATAACCCTTGCAGTCTTGATGAGACTACGTGACACTCATCCTAAGTAGAAAAAGTATGTCTTCAAACACGAATTTTTTCACTTTTCTTCTAAACTCAACTAATTGGTATATAATGTTGTTAGGCAAAATCTCAACAATATAACATATGTCATTTTTATATATATTATATTGTTGTGCATTCTTCCTAACTACTCTATATTTAAGGCTATATCTCCGAAACTTCTGAATATATTTTAATGAAATAAAGCTCAAATTGAAGAGCTGTACCCTCTTCATATTCTGGCTGCAAGCAGCGCCCCCTACTGTAGAAGGAAAGTTATCTTGTGCATATCATGTTTGGTACTGTTTTATTCATTTTACACTATATAAACGATTTTATTCCATGATATGTCTCATTGCCTCATAACAATATGGCTGACCAATGACAACCGAGGAATAAGGACATGTACCGTTCAGAACTACATACAGCGCATTCGCTAATTGGTGCACTTTCTTCATTTTTTGAAAAACAAATAAAATTTTTATACTATGGGTTTGAATTTTGCATCACCCTGTATATGTTTTCCATACAACAACCAAATATACTACCTAAGAATTGCAAACATGATGAAATGGTAAGAAAATCTACACATTACAACAAAAAATTTTAAAAAATGAAGATAGTACCTGTTGTTATACATGAAGCAATATAACCCTTGCAGTCTTGATGAGACCATGTGACACTCATCCTAAGTAGAAAAAGTATGTCTTCAAACACGAATTTCTTCACTTTTCTTCTAAACTCAACTAATTGGTATATATATGTTGTTAGGCAACATCTCAACAATATAACATATGTCATTTTTAATATATATTATATTGTATTGCATTCTTCCTAACTACTGTATATTTAAGTCTATATCTCCGAAACTTCTGAATAAATTTTACTGAAATCAAGCTCAAATTGAAGAGCTGTAACCATTTCATATTCTGACTGCAAACAGCGTCCCCTAGTGTAGAACGAAAGTTATCTTGTGCATATTTTGTTTGGTACTGTTTTATTCTTTTTACAGTATATAAACGACTTCATTCCATGATATGTCTCATTGCCTCATAACAATATGGCTGACCAATGACAACCGAGGAATAAGTACATGTTCCGTTGAGAACGACATACAGCGCATTTGCTAGTTGGCGCACTTTTATACTATGGGTTTGAATTTTGCATCACCCTGTATATGTTTTCCATACAACAACCAAATATACTACCTAAGAATTGCAAACATGATAAAATGGTAAGAAAATCTACACATTACAACAAAAAATTTTAAAAAATGAAGATAGTACCTGTTGTTATACATGAAGCAATATAACCCTTGCAGTCTTGATGAGACCACGTGACACTCATCCTAAGTAGAAAAAGTATGTCTTCAAACACGAATTTCTTCACTTTTCTTCTAAACTCAACTTATTGTTATATAATGTTGTTAGGCAAAATCTCAACAATATAACATATGTCATTTTTATATATATTATATTGTTGTGCATTCTTCCTAACTACTGTATATTTAAGGCTATATCTCCGAAACTTCTGAATATATTTTAATGAAATAAAGCTCAAATTGAAGAGCTGTACCCTCTTCATATTCTGACTGCAAGCAGCGCCCCCTACTGTAGAAGGAAAGTTATATTGTGCATATCATGTTTGTTACTGTTTTATTCATTTTACACTATATAAACGACTTCATTCCATGATATGTCTCATTGCCTCATAACAATATGGCTGACCAATGACAACCGAGGAATAAGTACATGTTCCGTTGAGAACGACATACAGCGCATTTGCTAGTTGGCGCACTTTTATACTATGGGTTTGAATTTTGCATCACCCTGTATATGTTTTCCATACAACAACCAAATATACTACCTAAGAATTGCAAACATGATAAAATGGTAAGAAAATCTACACATTACAACAAAAAATTTTAAAAAATGAAGATAGTACCTGTTGTTATACATGAAGCAATATAACCCTTGCAGTCTTGATGAGACCACGTGACACTCATCCTAAGTAGAAAAAGTATGTCTTCAAACACGAATTTTTTCACTTTTCTTCTAAACTCAACTAATTGGTATATAATGTTGTTAGGCAAAATCTCAACAATATAACATATGTCATTTTTATATATATTATATTGTTGTGCATTCTTCCTAACTACTGTATATTTAAGGCTATATCTCCGAAACTTCTGAATATATTTTAATGAAATAAAGCTCAAATTGAAGAGCTCTACCCTCTTCATATTCTGACTGCAAGCAGCGCCCCCTACTGTAGAAGGAAAGTTATCTTGTGCATATTTTGTTTGGTACTGTTTTATTCATTTTACACTATATAAAAGATTTTATTCCATGATATGTCTCATTGCCTCATAACAATATTTCTGACCAATGACAACCGAGGAATAAGGACATGTACCGTTCAGAACTACATACAGCGCATTCGCTAATTGGCGCACTTTCTTCATTTTTTGAAAAACAAATAAAATTTTTATACTATGGGTTTGAATTTTGCATCACCCTGTATATGTTTTCCATACAACAACCAAATATACTACCTAAGAATTGGAAACATGATGAAATGGTAAGAAAATCTACACATTACAACAAAAAATTTTAAAAAATGAAGATAGTACCTGTTGTTATACATGAAGCAATATAACCCTTGCAGTCTTGATGAGACCACGTGACACTCATCCTAAGTAGAAAAAGTATGTCTTCAGACACGAATTTTTTCACTTTAGTTCTAAACTCAACTAATTGGTATGTATATGTTGTTAGGCAACATCTCAACAATATAACACATGTCATTTTTTATATATATTGTATTGTATTGCATTCTTCCTAACTACTGTATATTTAAGTCTATATCTCCGAAACTTCTGAATAAATTTTAATGAAATCAAGCTCAAATTGAAGTGCTGTACCCATTTCATATTCTGACTGCAAACAGCGTCCCCTAGTGTAGAACGAAAGTTATCTTGTGCATATTTTGTTTGGTACTGTTTTATTCTTTTTACAGTATATAAACGACTTCATTCCATGATATGTCTCATTGCCTCATAACAATATGGCTGACCAATGACAACCGAGGAATAAGTACATGTTCCGTTGAGAACGACATACAGCGCATTTGCTAGTTGGCGCACTTTTATACTATGGGTTTGAATTTTGCATCACCCTGTATATGTTTTCCATACAACAACCAAATATACTACCTAAGAATTGCAAACATGATAAAATGGTAAGAAAATCTACACATTACAACAAAAAATTTTAAAAAATGAAGATAGTACCTGTTGTTATACATGAAGCAATATAACCCTTGCAGTCTTGATGAGACCACGTGACACTCATCCTAAGTAGAAAAAGTATGTCTTCAAACACGAATTTCTTCACTTTTCTTCTAAACTCAACTTATTGTTATATAATGTTGGTAGGCAAAATCTCAACAATATAACATATGTCATTTTTATATATATTATATTGTTGTGCATTCTTCCTAACTACTGTATATTTAAGGCTATATCTCCGAAATTTCTGAATATATTTTAATGAAATAGAGCTCAAATTGAAGAGCTGTACCCTCTTCATATTCTGACTGCAAGCAGCGCCCCCTACTGTAGAAGGAAAGTTATCTTGTGCATATCATGTTTGGTACTGTTTTATTCATTTTACACTATATAAACGACTTCATTCCATGATATGTCTCATTGCCTCATAACAATATGGCTGACCAATGACAACCGAGGAATAAGTACATGTTCCGTTGAGAACGACATACAGCGCATTTGCTAGTTGGCGCACTTTTATACTATGGGTTTGAATTTTGCATCACCCTGTATATGTTTTCCATACAACAACCAAATATACTACCTAAGAATTGCAAACATGATAAAATGGTAAGAAAATCTACACATTACAACAAAAAATTTTAAAAAATGAAGATAGTACCTGTTGTTATACATGAAGCAATATAGCCCTTGCAGTCTTGATGAGACCACGTGACACTCATCCTAAGTAGAAAAAGTATGTCTTCAAACACGAATTTTTTCACTTTTCTTCTAAACTCAACTAATTGGTATATAATGTTGTTAGGCAAAATCTCAACAATATAACATATGTCATTTTTATATATATTATATTGTTGTGCATTCTTCCTAACTACTGTATATTTAAGGCTATATCTCCGAAACTTCTGAATATATTTTAATGAAATAAAGCTCAAATTGAAGAGCTCTACCCTCTTCATATTCTGACTGCAAGCAGCGCCCCCTACTGTAGAAGGAAAGTTATATTGTGCATATCATGTTTGGTACTGTTTTATTCATTTTACACTATATAAACGATTTTATTCCATGATATAACTCATTGCCTCATAACAATATGGCTGACCAATGACAACCGAGGAATAAGGACATGTACCGTTCAGAACTACATACAGCGCATTCGCTAATTGGCGCACTTTCTTCTTTTTTTGAAAAACAAATAAAATTTTTATACTATGGGTTTGAATTTTGCATCACCCTGTATATGTTTTCCATACAACAACCAAATATACTACCTAAGAATTGCAAACATGATAAAATGGTAAGAAAATCTACACATTACAACAAAAAATTTTAAAAAATGAAGATAGTACCTGTTGTTATACATGAAGCAATATAACCCTTGCAGTCTTGATGAGACCATGTGACACTCATCCTAAGTAGAAAAAGTATGTCTTCAAACACGAATTTCTTCACTTTTCTTCTAAACTCAACTAATTGGTATGTATATGTTGCTAGGCAACATCTCAACAATATAACACATGTCATTTTTTATATATATTGTATTGTATTGCATTCTTCCTAACTACTGTATATTTAAGTCTATATCTCCGAAACTTCTGAATAAATTTTAATGAAATCAAGCTCAAATTGAAGAGCTGTACCCTCTTCATATTCTGACTGCAAGCAGCGCCCCCTACTGTAGAAGGAAAGTTATCTTGTGCATATCATGTTTGGTACTGTTTTATTCATTTTACACTATATAAACGATTTTATTCCATGATATGTCTCATTGCCTCATAACAATATGGCTGACCAATGACAACCGAGGAATAAGGACATGTACCGTTCAGAACTACATACAGCGCATTCGCTAATTGGCGCACTTTCTTCATTTTTTGAAAAACAAATAAAATTTTTATACTATTGGTTTGAATTTTGCATCACCCTGTATATGTTTTCCATACAACAACCAAATATACTACCTAAGAATTGCAAACATGATAAAATGGTAAGAAAATCTACACATTACAACAAAAAATTTTAAAAAATGAAGATAGTACCTGTTGTTATACATGAAGCAATATAACCCTTGCAGTCTTGATGAGACCACGTGACACTCATCCTAAGTAGAAAAAGTATGTCTTCAAACACGAATTTTTTCACTTTTCTTCTAAAGTCAACTAATTGGTATATATATGTTGTTAGGCAACATCTCAACAATATAACATATGTCATTTTATATATATTATATTGTTGTGCATTCTTCCTAACTACTGTATATTTAAAGCTATATCTCCGAAACTTCTGAATATATTTTAATGAAATCAAGCTCAAATTGAAGAGCTGTACCCTCTTCATATTCTGACTGCAAGCAGCGCCCCCTACTGTAGAAGGAAAGTTATCTTGTGCATATCATGTTTGGTACTGTTTTATTCATTTTACACTATATAAACGATTTTATTCCATGATATGTCTCATTGCCTCATAACAATATGGCTGACCAATGACAACCGAGGAATAAGGACATGTACCGTTCAGAACTACATACAGCGCATTCGCTAATTGGTGCACTTTCTTCATTTTTTGAAAAACAAATAAAATTTTTATACTATGGGTTTGAATTTTGCATCACCCTGTATATGTTTTCCATACAACAACCAAATATACTACCTAAGAATTGCAAACATGATAAAATGGTAAGAAAATCTACACATTACAACAAAAAATTTTAAAAAATGAAGATAGTACCTGTTGTTATACATGAAGCAATATAACCCTTGCAGTCTTGATGAGACCACGTGACACTCATCCTAAGTAGAAAAAGTATGTCTTCAAACACGAATTTCTTCACTTTTCTTCTAAACTCAACTAATTGGTATATAATGTTGGTAGGCAAAATCTCAACAATATAACATATGTCATTTTTATATATATTATATTGTTGTGCATTCTTCCTAACTACTGTATATTTAAGGCTATATCTCCGAAACTTCTGAATATATTTTAATGAAATAGAGCTCAAATTGAAGAGATGTACCCTCTTCATATTCTGACTGCAAGCAGCGCCCCCTACCGTAGAAGGAAAGTTATCTTGTGCATATCATGTTTGGTACTGTTTTATTCATTTTACACTATATAAACGACTTCATTCCATGATATGTCTCATTGCCTCATAACAATATGGCTGACCAATGACAACCGAGGAATAAGTACATGTTCCGTTGAGAACGACATACAGCGCATTTGCTAGTTGGCGCACTTTTATACTATGGGTTTGAATTTTGCATCACCCTGTATATGTTTTCCATACAACAACCAAATATACTACCTAAGAATTGCAAACATGATAAAATGGTAAGAAAATCTACACATTACAAGAAAAAATTTAAAAAATGAAGATAGTACCTGTTGTTATACATGAAGCAATATAACCCTTGCAGTCTTGATGAGACCACGTGACACTCATCCTAAGTAGAAAAAGTATGTCTTCAAACACGAATTTCTTCACTTTTCTTCTAAACTCAACTAATTGGTATATAATGTTGTTAGGCAAAATCTCAACAATATAACATATGTCATTTTTATATATATTATATTGTTGTGCATTCTTCCCAACTACTGTATATTTAAGGCTATATCTCCGAAACTTCTGAATATATTTTAATGAAATAGAGCTCAAATTGAAGATCTGTACCCTCTTCATATTCTGACTGCAAGCAGCGCCCCCTACTGTAGAAGGAAAGTTATCTTGTGCATATTTTGTTTGGTACTGTTTTATTCATTTTACACTATATAAAAGATTTTATTCCATGATATGTCTCATTGCCTCATAACAATATTTCTGACCAATGACAACCGAGGAATAAGGACATGTACCGTTCAGAACTACATACAGCGCATTCGCTAATTGGCGCACTTTCTTCATTTTTTGAAAAACAAATAAAATTTTTATACTATGGGTTTGAATTTTGCATCACCCTGTATATGTTTTTAATACAACAACCAAATATACTACCTAAGAATTGGAAACATGATGAAATGGTAAGAAAATCTACACATTACAACAAAAAATTTAAAAAATGAAGATAGTACCTGTTGTTATACATGAAGCAATATAACCCTTGCAGTCTTGATGAGACCACGTGACACTCATCCTAAGTAGAAAAAGTATGTCTTCAAACACGAATTTTTTCACTTTTCTTCTAAAGTCAACTAATTGGTATATATATGTTGTTAGGCAACATCTCAACAATATAACATATGTCATTTTATATATATTATATTGTTGTGCATTCTTCCTAACTACTGTATATTTAAAGCTATATCTCCGAAACTTCTGAATATATTTTAATGAAATAAAGCTCAAATTGAAGAGCTGTACCCTCTTCATATTCTGGCTGCAAGCAGCGCCCCCTACTGTAGAAGGAAAGTTATCTTGTGCATATCATGTTTGGTACTGTTTTATTCATTTTACACTATATAAACGATTTTATTCCATATGTCTCATTGCCTCATAACAATATGGCTGACCAATGACAACCGAGGAATAAGGACATGTACCGTTCAGAACTACATACAGCGCATTCGCTAATTGGTGCACTTTCTTCATTTTTTGAAAAACAAATAAAATTTTTATACTATGGGTTTGAATTTTGCATCACCCTGTATATGTTTTCCATACAACAACCAAATATACTACCTAAGAATTGCAAACATGATGAAATGGTAAGAAAATCTACACATTACAACAAAAAATTTTAAAAAATGAAGATAGTACCTGTTGTTATACATGAAGCAATATAACCCTTGCAGTCTTGATGAGACCACGTGACACTCATCCTAAGTAGAAAAAGTATGTCTTCAAACACGAATTTTTTCACTTTAGTTCTAAACTCAACTAATTGGTATATAATGATGTTAGGCAAAATCTGAACAATATAACATATGTCATTTTTATATATATTATATTGTTGTGCATTCTTCCTAACTACTGTATATTTAAGGCTATATCTCCGAAACTTCTGAATATATTTTAATGAAATAAAGCTCAAATTGAAGAGCTGTACCCTCTTCATATTCTGACTGCAAGCAGCGCCCCCTACTGTAGAAGGAAAGTTATCTTGTGCATATCATGTTTGGTACTGTTTTATTCATTTTACGCTATATAAACGATTTTATTCCATGATATGTCTCATTGCCTCATAACAATATGGCTGACCAATGACAACCGAGGAATAAGGACATGTACCGTTCAGAACTACATACAGCGCATTCGCTAATTGGTGCACTTTCTTCATTTTTTGAAAAACAAATAAAATTTTTATACTATGGGTTTGAATTTTGCATCACCCTGTATATGTTTTCCATACAACAACCAAATATACTACCTAAGAATTGCAAACATGATAAAATGGTAAGAAAATCTACACATTACAACAAAAAATTTTAAAAAATGAAGATAGTACCTGTTGTTATACATGAACCAATATAACCCTTGCAGTCTTGATGAGACCACGTGACACTCATCCTAAGTAGAAAAAGTATGTCTTCAAACACGAATTTCTTCACTTTTCTTCTAAACTCAACTAATTGGTATATAATGTTGGTAGGCAAAATCTCAACAATATAACATATGTCATTTTTATATATATTATATTGTTGTGCATTCTTCCTAACTACTGTATATTTAAGGCTATATCTCCGAAACTTCTGAATATATTTTAATGAAATAGAGCTCAAATTGAAGAGATGTACCCTCTTCATATTCTGACTGCAAGCAGCGCCCCCTACCGTAGAAGGAAAGTTATCTTGTGCATATCATGTTTGGCACTGTTTTATTCATTTTACACTATATAAACGACTTCATTCCATGATATGTCTCATTGCCTCATAACAATATGGCTGACCAATGACAACCGAGGAATAAGTACATGTTCCGTTGAGAACGACATACAGCGCATTTGCTAGTTGGCGCACTTTTATACTATGGGTTTGAATTTTGCATCACCCTGTATATGTTTTCCATACAACAACCAAATATACTACCTAAGAATTGCAAACATGATAAAATGGTAAGAAAATCTACACATTACAAGAAAAAATTTAAAAAATGAAGGTAGTACCTGTTGTTATACATGAAGCAATATAACCCTTGCAGTCTTGATGAGACCACGTGACACTCATCCTAAGTAGAAAAAGTATGTCTTCAAACACGAATTTCTTCACTTTTCTTCTAAACTCAACTAATTGGTATATAATGTTGTTAGGCAAAATCTCAACAATATAACATATGTCATTTTTATATATATTATATTGTTGTGCATTCTTCCTAACTACTGTATATTTAAGGCTATATCTCCGAAACTTCTGAATATATTTTAATGAAATAAAGCTCAAATTGAAGAGCTGTACCCTCTTCATATTCTGGCTGCAAGCAGCGCCCCCTACTGTAGAAGGAAAGTTATCTTGTGCATATCATGTTTGGTACTGTTTTATTCATTTTACACTATATAAACGATTTTATTCCATGATATGTCTCATTGCCTCATAACAATATGGCTGACCAATGACAACCGAGGAATAAGGACATGTACCGTTCAGAACTACATACAGCGCATTCGCTAATTGGTGCACTTTCTTCATTTTTTGAAAAACAAAAAAAATTTTTATACTATGGGTTTGAATTTTGCATCACCCTGTATATGTTTTCCATACAACAACCAAATATACTACCTAAGAATTGCAAACATGATGAAATGGTAAGAAAATCTACACATTACAACAAAAAATTTTAAAAAATGAAGATAGTACCTGTTGTTATACATGAAGCAATATAACCCTTGCAGTCTTGATGAGACCATGTGACACTCATCCTAAGTAGAAAAAGTATGTCTTCAAACACGAATTTCTTCACTTTTCTTCTAAACTCAACTAATTGGTATATATATGTTGTTAGGCAACATCTCAACAATATAACATATGTCATTTTTTATATATATTATATTGTATTGCATTCTTCCTAACTACTGTATATTTAAGTCTATATCTCCGAAACTTCTGAATAAATTTTACTGAAATCAAGCTCAAATTGAAGAGCTGTAACCATTTCATATTCTGACTGCAAACAGCGTCCCCTAGTGTAGAACGAAAGTTATCTTGTGCATATTTTGTTTGGTACTGTTTTATTCTTTTTACAGTATATAAACGACTTCATTCCATGATATGTCTCATTGCCTCATAACAATATGGCTGACCAATGACAACCGAGGAATAAGTACATGTTCCGTTGAGAACGACATACAGCGCATTTGCTAGTTGGCGCACTTTTATACTATGGGTTTGAATTTTGCATCACCCTGTATATGTTTTCCATACAACAACCAAATATACTACCTAAGAATTGCAAACATGATGAAATGGTAAGAAAATCTACACATTAAAACAAAAAATTTTAAAAAATGAAGATAGTACCTGTTGTTATACATGAAGCAATATAACCCTTGCAGTCTTGATGAGACCACGTGACACTCATCCTAAGTAGAAAAAGTATGTCTTCAAACACGAATTTTTTCACTTTAGTTCTAAACTCAACTAATTGGTATATAATGTTGTTAGGCAAAATCTCAACAATATAACATATGTCATTTTTATATATATTATATTGTTGTGCATTCTTCCTAACTACTGTATATTTAAGGCTATATCTCCGAAACTTCTGAATATATTTTAATGAAATAGAGCTCAAATTGAAGAGATGTACCCTCTTCATATTCTGACTGCAAGCAGCGCCCCCTACCGTAGAAGGAAAGTTATCTTGTGCATATCATGTTTGGTACTGTTTTATTCATTTTACACTATATAAACGACTTCATTCCATGATATGTCTCATTGCCTCATAACAATATGGCTGACCAATGACAACCGAGGAATAAGTACATGTTCCGTTGAGAACGACATACAGCGCATTTGCTAGTTGGCGCACTTTTATACTATGGGTTTGAATTTTGCATCACCCTGTATATGTTTTCCATACAACAACCAAATATACTACCTAAGAATTGCAAACATGATAAAATGGTAAGAAAATCTACACATTACAAGAAAAAATTTAAAAAATGAAGATAGTACCTGTTGTTATACATGAAGCAATATAACCCTTGCAGTCTTGATGAGACCACGTGACACTCATCCTAAGTAGAAAAAGTATGTCTTCAAACACGAATTTCTTCACTTTTCTTCTAAACTCAACTAATTGGTATATAATGTTGTTAGGCAAAATCTCAACAATATAACATATGTCATTTTTATATATATTATATTGTTGTGCATTCTTCCCAACTACTGTATATTTAAGGCTATATCTCCGAAACTTCTGAATATATTTTAATGAAATAGAGCTCAAATTGAAGATCTGTACCCTCTTCATATTCTGACTGCAAGCAGCGCCCCCTACTGTAGAAGGAAAGTTATCTTGTGCATATTTTGTTTGGTACTGTTTTATTCATTTTACACTATATAAAAGATTTTATTCCATGATATGTCTCATTGCCTCATAACAATATTTCTGACCAATGACAACCGAGGAATAAGGACATGTACCGTTCAGAACTACATACAGCGCATTCGCTAATTGGCGCACTTTCTTCATTTTTTGAAAAACAAATAAAATTTTTATACTATGGGTTTGAATTTTGCATCACCCTGTATATGTTTTCCATACAACAACCAAATATACTACCTAAGAATTGGAAACATGATGAAATGGTAAGAAAATCTACACATTACAACAAAAAATTTTAAAAAATGAAGATAGTACCTGTTGTTATACATGAAGCAATATAACCCTTGCAGTCTTGATGAGACCACGTGACACTCATCCTAAGTAGAAAAAGTATGTCTTCAAACACGAATTTTTTCACTTTTCTTCTAAAGTCAACTAATTGGTATATATATGTTGTTAGGCAACATCTCAACAATATAACATATGTCATTTTATATATATTATATTGTTGTGCATTCTTCCTAACTACTGTATATTTAAAGCTATATCTCCGAAACTTCTGAATATATTTTAATGAAATAAAGCTCAAATTGAAGAGCTGTACCCTCTTCATATTCTGGCTGCAAGCAGCGCCCCCTACTGTAGAAGGAAAGTTATCTTGTGCATATCATGTTTGGTACTGTTTTATTCATTTTACACTATATAAACGATTTTATTCCATATGTCTCATTGCCTCATAACAATATGGCTGACCAATGACAACCGAGGAATAAGGACATGTACCGTTCAGAACTACATACAGCGCATTCGCTAATTGGTGCACTTTCTTCATTTTTTGAAAAACAAATAAAATTTTTATACTATGGGTTTGAATTTTGCATCACCCTGTATATGTTTTCCATACAACAACCAAATATACTACCTAAGAATTGCAAACATGATGAAATGGTAAGAAAATCTACACATTACAACAAAAAATTTTAAAAAATGAAGATAGTACCTGTTGTTATACATGAAGCAATATAACCCTTGCAGTCTTGATGAGACCACGTGACACTCATCCTAAGTAGAAAAAGTATGTCTTCAAACACGAATTTTTTCACTTTAGTTCTAAACTCAACTAATTGGTATATAATGATGTTAGGCAAAATCTGAACAATATAACATATGTCATTTTTATATATATTATATTGTTGTGCATTCTTCCTAACTACTGTATATTTAAGGCTATATCTCCGAAACTTCTGAATATATTTTAATGAAATAAAGCTCAAATTGAAGAGCTGTACCCTCTTCATATTCTGACTGCAAGCAGCGCCCCCTACTGTAGAAGGAAAGTTATCTTGTGCATATCATGTTTGGTACTGTTTTATTCATTTTACACTATATAAACGATTTTATTCCATGATATGTCTCATTGCCTCATAACAATATGGCTGACCAATGACAACCGAGGAATAAGGACATGTACCGTTCAGAACTACATACAGCGCATTCGCTAATTGGTGCACTTTCTTCATTTTTTGAAAAACAAATAAAATTTTTATACTATGGGTTTGAATTTTGCATCACCCTGTATATGTTTTCCGTACAACAACCAAATATACTACCTAAGAATTGCAAACATGATAAAATGGTAAGAAAATCTACACATTACAACAAAAAATTTTAAAAAATGAAGATAGTACCTGTTGTTATACATGAACCAATATAACCCTTGCAGTCTTGATGAGACCACGTGACACTCATCCTAAGTAGAAAAAGTATGTCTTCAAACACGAATTTCTTCACTTTTCTTCTAAACTCAACTAATTGGTATATAATGTTGGTAGGCAAAATCTCAACAATATAACATATGTCATTTTTATATATATTATATTGTTGTGCATTCTTCCTAACTACTGTATATTTAAGGCTATATCTCCGAAACTTCTGAATATATTTTAATGAAATAGAGCTCAAATTGAAGAGATGTACCCTCTTCATATTCTGACTGCAAGCAGCGCCCCCTACCGTAGAAGGAAAGTTATCTTGTGCATATCATGTTTGGTACTGTTTTATTCATTTTACACTATATAAACGACTTCATTCCATGATATGTCTCATTGCCTCATAACAATATGGCTGACCAATGACAACCGAGGAATAAGTACATGTTCCGTTGAGAACGACATACAGCGCATTTGCTAGTTGGCGCACTTTTATACTATGGGTTTGAATTTTGCATCACCCTGTATATGTTTTCCATACAACAACCAAATATACTACCTAAGAATTGCAAACATGATAAAATGGTAAGAAAATCTACACATTACAAGAAAAAATTTAAAAAATGAAGGTAGTACCTGTTGTTATACATGAAGCAATATAACCCTTGCAGTCTTGATGAGACCACGTGACACTCATCCTAAGTAGAAAAAGTATGTCTTCAAACACGAATTTCTTCACTTTTCTTCTAAACTCAACTAATTGGTATATAATGTTGTTAGGCAAAATCTCAACAATATAACATATGTCATTTTTATATATATTATATTGTTGTGCATTCTTCCTAACTACTGTATATTTAAGGCTATATCTCCGAAACTTCTGAATATATTTTAATGAAATAAAGCTCAAATTGAAGAGCTGTACCCTCTTCATATTCTGGCTGCAAGCAGCGCCCCCTACTGTAGAAGGAAAGTTATCTTGTGCATATCATGTTTGGTACTGTTTTATTCATTTTACACTATATAAACGATTTTATTCCATGATATGTCTCATTGCCTCATAACAATATGGCTGACCAATGACAACCGAGGAATAAGGACATGTACCGTTCAGAACTACATACAGCGCATTCGCTAATTGGTGCACTTTCTTCATTTTTTGAAAAACAAAAAAAAATTTTATACTATGGGTTTGAATTTTGCATCACCCTGTATATGCTTTCCATACAACAACCAAATATACTACCTAAGAATTGCAAACATGATGAAATGGTAAGAAAATCTACACATTACAACAAAAAATTTTAAAAAATGAAGATAGTACCTGTTGTTATACATGAAGCAATATAACCCTTGCAGTCTTGATGAGACCATGTGACACTCATCCTAAGTAGAAAAAGTATGTCTTCAAACACGAATTTCTTCACTTTTCTTCTAAACTCAACTAATTGGTATATATATGTTGTTAGGCAACATCTCAACAATATAACATATGTCATTTTTTATATATATTATATTGTATTGCATTCTTCCTAACTACTGTATATTTAAGTCTATATCTCCGAAACTTCTGAATAAATTTTACTGAAATCAAGCTCAAATTGAAGAGCTGTAACCATTTCATATTCTGACTGCAAACAGCGTCCCCTAGTGTAGAACGAAAGTTATCTTGTGCATATTTTGTTTGGTACTGTTTTATTCTTTTTACAGTATATAAACGACTTCATTCCATGATATGTCTCATTGCCTCATAACAATATGGCTGACCAATGACAACCGAGGAATAAGTACATGTTCCGTTGAGAACGACATACAGCGCATTTGCTAGTTGGCGCACTTTTATACTATGGGTTTGAATTTTGCATCACCCTGTATATGTTTTCCATACAACAACCAAATATACTACCTAAGAATTGCAAACATGATGAAATGGTAAGAAAATCTACACATTAAAACAAAAAATTTTAAAAAATGAAGATAGTACCTGTTGTTATACATGAAGCAATATAACCCTTGCAGTCTTGATGAGACCACGTGACACTCATCCTAAGTAGAAAAAGTATGTCTTCAAACACGAATTTTTTCACTTTAGTTCTAAACTCAACTAATTGGTATATAATGTTGTTAGGCAAAATCTCAACAATATAACATATGTCATTTTTATATATATTATATTGTTGTGCATTCTTCCTAACTACTGTATATTTAAGGCTATATCTCCGAAACTTCTGAATATATTTTAATGAAATAAAGCTCAAATTGAAGAGCTGTACCCTCTTCATATTCTGACTGCAAGCAGCGCCCCCTACTGTAGAAGGAAAGTTATATTGTGCATATCATGTTTGTTACTGTTTTATTCATTTTACAGTATATAAACGACTTCATTCCATGATATGTCTCATTGCCTCATAACAATATGGCTGACCAATGACAACCGAGGAATAAGTACATGTTCCGTTGAGAACGACATACAGCGCATTTGCTAGTTGGCGCACTTTTATACTATGGGTTTGAATTTTGCATCACCCTGTATATGTTTTCCATACAACAACCAAATATACTACCTAAGAATTGCAAACATGATGAAATGGTAAGAAAATCTACAAATTACAACAAAAAATTTTAAAAAATGAAGATAGTACCTGTTGTTATACATGAAGCAATATAACCCTTGCAGTCTTGATGAGACTACGTGACACTCATCCTAAGTAGAAAAAGTATGTCTTCAAACACGAATTTTTTCACTTTTCTTCTAAACTCAACTAATTGGTATATAATGTTGTTAGGCAAAATCTCAACAATATAACATATGTCATTTTTATATATATTATATTGTTGTGCATTCTTCCTAACTACTCTATATTTAAGGCTATATCTCCGAAACTTCTGAATATATTTTAATGAAATAAAGCTCAAATTGAAGAGCTCTACCCTCTTCATATTCTGACTGCAAGCAGCGCCCCCTACTGTAGAAGGAAAGTTATATTGTGCATATCATGTTTGGTACTGTTTTATTCATTTTACACTATATAAACGATTTTATTCCATGATATAACTCATTGCCTCATAACAATATGGCTTACCAATGACAACCGAGGAATAAGGACATGTACCGTTCAGAACTACATACAGCGCATTCGCTAATTGGCGCACTTTCTTCATTTTTTGAAAAACAAATAAAATTTTATACTATGGGTTTGAATTTTGCATCACCCTGTATATGTTTTCCATACAACAACCAAATATACTACCTATGAATTGCAAACATGATGAAATGGTAAGAAAATCTACACATTACAACAAAAAATTTTAAAAAATGAAGATAGTACCTGTTGTTATACATGAAGCAATATAACCCTTGCAGTCTTGATGAGACCATGTGACACTCATCCTAAGTAGAAAAAGTATGTCTTCAAACACGAATTTCTTCACTTTTCTTCTAAACTCAACTAATTGGTATGTATATGTTGTTAGGCAACATCTCAACAATATAACACATGTCATTTTTTATATATATTATATTGTATTGCATTCTTCCTAACTACTGTATATTTAAGTCTATATCTCCGAAACTTCTGAATAAATTTTAATGAAATCAAGCTCAAATTGAAGTGCTGTACCCATTTCATATTCTGACTGCAAACAGCGCCCCCTACTGTAGAAGGAAAGTTATCTTGTGCATATCATGTTTGGTACTGTTTTATTCATTTTACACTATATAAACGATTTTATTCCATGATATGTCTCATTGCCTCATAACAATATGGCTGACCAATGACAACCGAGGAATAAGGACATGTACCGTTCAGAACTACATACAGCGCATTCGCTAATTGGTGCACTTTCTTCATTTTTTGAAAAACAAAAAAAATTTTTATACTATGGGTTTGAATTTTGCATCACCCTGTATATGTTTTCCATACAACAACCAAATATACTACCTAAGAATTGCAAACATGATGAAATGGTAAGAAAATCTACACATTACAACAAAAAATTTTAAAAAATGAAGATAGTACCTGTTGTTATACATGAAGCAATATAACCCTTGCAGTCTTGATGAGACCATGTGACACTCATCCTAAGTAGAAAAAGTATGTCTTCAAACACGAATTTCTTCACTTTTCTTCTAAACTCAACTAATTGGTATATATATTTTGTTAGGCAACATCTCAACAATATAACATATGTCATTTTTTATATATATTATATTGTATTGCATTCTTCCTAACTACTGTATATTTAAGTCTATATCTCCGAAACTTCTGAATAAATTTTACTGAAATCAAGCTCAAATTGAAGAGCTGTAACCATTTCATATTCTGACTGCAAACAGCGTCCCCTAGTGTAGAACGAAAGTTATCTTGTGCATATTTTGTTTGGTACTGTTTTATTCTTTTTACAGTATATAAACGACTTCATTCCATGATATGTCTCATTGCCTCATAACAATATGGCTGACCAATGACAACCGAGGAATAAGTACATGTTCCGTTGAGAACGACATACAGCGCATTTGCTAGTTGGCGCACTTTTATACTATGGGTTTGAATTTTGCATCACCCTGTATATGTTTTCCATACAACAACCAAATATACTACCTAAGAATTGCAAACATGATGAAATGGTAAGAAAATCTACACATTAAAACAAAAAATTTTAAAAAATGAAGATAGTACCTGTTGTTATACATGAAGCAATATAACCCTTGCAGTCTTGATGAGACCACGTGACACTCATCCTAAGTAGAAAAAGTATGTCTTCAAACACGAATTTTTTCACTTTAGTTCTAAACTCAACTAATTGGTATATAATGTTGTTAGGCAAAATCTCAACAATATAACATATGTCATTTTTATATATATTATATTGTTGTGCATTCTTCCTAACTACTGTATATTTAAGGCTATATCTCCGAAACTTCTGAATATATTTTAATGAAATAAAGCTCAAATTGAAGAGCTGTACCCTCTTCATATTCTGACTGCAAGCAGCGCCCCCTACTGTAGAAGGAAAGTTATATTGTGCATATCATGTTTGTTACTGTTTTATTCATTTTACACTATATAAACGACTTCATTCCATGATATGTCTCATTGCCTCATAACAATATGGCTGACCAATGACAACCGAGGAATAAGTACATGTTCCGTTGAGAACGACATACAGCGCATTTGCTAGTTGGCGCACTTTTATACTATGGGTTTGAATTTTGCATCACCCTGTATATGTTTTCCATACAACAACCAAATATACTACCTAAGAATTGCAAACATGATGAAATGGTAAGAAAATCTACAAATTACAACAAAAAATTTTAAAAAATGAAGATAGTACCTGTTGTTATACATGAAGCAATATAACCCTTGCAGTCTTGATGAGACTACGTGACACTCATCCTAAGTAGAAAAAGTATGTCTTCAAACACGAATTTTTTCACTTTTCTTCTAAACTCAACTAATTGGTATATAATGTTGTTAGGCAAAATCTCAACAATATAACATATGTCATTTTTATATATATTATATTGTTGTGCATTCTTCCTAACTACTCTATATTTAAGGCTATATCTCCGAAACTTCTGAATATATTTTAATGAAATAAAGCTCAAATTGAAGAGCTCTACCCTCTTCATATTCTGACTGCAAGCAGCGCCCCCTACTGTAGAAGGAAAGTTATATTGTGCATATCATGTTTGGTACTGTTTTATTCATTTTACACTATATAAACGATTTTATTCCATGATATAACTCATTGCCTCATAACAATATGGCTTACCAATGACAACCGAGGAATAAGGACATGTACCGTTCAGAACTACATACAGCGCATTCGCTAATTGGCGCACTTTCTTCATTTTTTGAAAAAAAAATAAAATTTTATACTATGGGTTTGAATTTTGCATCACCCTGTATATGTTTTCCATACAACAACCAAATATACTACCTATGAATTGCAAACATGATGAAATGGTAAGAAAATCTACACATTACAACAAAAAATTTTAAAAAATGAAGATAGTACCTGTTGTTATACATGAAGCAATATAACCCTTGCAGTCTTGATGAGACCATGTGACACTCATCCTAAGTAGAAAAAGTATGTCTTCAAACACGAATTTCTTCACTTTTCTTCTAAACTCAACTAATTGGTATGTATATGTTGTTAGGCAACATCTCAACAATATAACACATGTCATTTTTTATATATATTATATTGTATTGCATTCTTCCTAACTACTGTATATTTAAGTCTATATCTCCGAAACTTCTGAATAAATTTTAATGAAATCAAGCTCAAATTGAAGTGCTGTACCCATTTCATATTCTGACTGCAAACAGCGCCCCCTACTGTAGAAGGAAAGTTATCTTGTGCATATCATGTTTGGTACTGTTTTATTCATTTTACACTATATAAACGATTTTATTCCATGATATGTCTCATTGCCTCATAACAATATGGCTGACCAATGACAACCGAGGAATAAGGACATGTACCGTTCAGAACTACATACAGCGCATTCGCTAATTGGTGCACTTTCTTCATTTTTTGAAAAACAAAAAAAATTTTTATACTATGGGTTTGAATTTTGCATCACCCTGTATATGTTTTCCATACAACAACCAAATATACTACCTAAGAATTGCAAACATGATGAAATGGTAAGAAAATCTACACATTACAACAAAAAATTTTAAAAAATGAAGATAGTACCTGTTGTTATACATGAAGCAATATAACCCTTGCAGTCTTGATGAGACCATGTGACACTCATCCTAAGTAGAAAAAGTATGTCTTCAAACACGAATTTCTTCACTTTTCTTCTAAACTCAACTAATTGGTATATATATTTTGTTAGGCAACATCTCAACAATATAACATATGTCATTTTTTATATATATTATATTGTATTGCATTCTTCCTAACTACTGTATATTTAAGTCTATATCTCCGAAACTTCTGAATAAATTTTACTGAAATCAAGCTCAAATTGAAGAGCTGTAACCATTTCATATTCTGACTGCAAACAGCGTCCCCTAGTGTAGAACGAAAGTTATCTTGTGCATATTTTGTTTGGTACTGTTTTATTCTTTTTACAGTATATAAACGACTTCATTCCATGATATGTCTCATTGCCTCATAACAATATGGCTGACCAATGACAACCGAGGAATAAGTACATGTTCCGTTGAGAACGACATACAGCGCATTTGCTAGTTGGCGCACTTTTATACTATGGGTTTGAATTTTGCATCACCCTGTATATGTTTTCCATACAACAACCAAATATACTACCTAAGAATTGCAAACATGATGAAATGGTAAGAAAATCTACACATTAAAACAAAAAATTTTAAAAAATGAAGATAGTACCTGTTGTTATACATGAAGCAATATAACCCTTGCAGTCTTGATGAGACCACGTGACACTCATCCTAAGTAGAAAAAGTATGTCTTCAAACACGAATTTTTTCACTTTAGTTCTAAACTCAACTAATTGGTATATAATGTTGTTAGGCAAAATCTCAACAATATAACATATGTCATTTTTATATATATTATATTGTTGTGCATTCTTCCTAACTACTGTATATTTAAGGCTATATCTCCGAAACTTCTGAATATATTTTAATGAAATAAAGCTCAAATTGAAGAGCTGTACCCTCTTCATATTCTGACTGCAAGCAGCGCCCCCTACTGTAGAAGGAAAGTTATATTGTGCATATCATGTTTGTTACTGTTTTATTCATTTTACACTATATAAACGACTTCATTCCATGATATGTCTCATTGCCTCATAACAATATGGCTGACCAATGACAACCGAGGAATAAGTACATGTTCCGTTGAGAACGACATACAGCGCATTTGCTAGTTGGCGCACTTTTATACTATGGGTTTGAATTTTGCATCACCCTGTATATGTTTTCCATACAACAACCAAATATACTACCTAAGAATTGCAAACATGATGAAATGGTAAGAAAATCTACAAATTACAACAAAAAATTTTAAAAAATGAAGATAGTACCTGTTGTTATACATGAAGCAATATAACCCTTGCAGTCTTGATGAGACTACGTGACACTCATCCTAAGTAGAAAAAGTATGTCTTCAAACACGAATTTTTTCACTTTTCTTCTAAACTCAACTAATTGGTATATAATGTTGTTAGGCAAAATCTCAACAATATAACATATGTCATTTTTATATATATTATATTGTTGTGCATTCTTCCTAACTACTCTATATTTAAGGCTATATCTCCGAAACTTCTGAATATATTTTAATGAAATAAAGCTCAAATTGAAGAGCTCTACCCTCTTCATATTCTGACTGCAAGCAGCGCCCCCTACTGTAGAAGGAAAGTTATATTGTGCATATCATGTTTGGTACTGTTTTATTCATTTTACACTATATAAACGATTTTATTCCATGATATAACTCATTGCCTCATAACAATATGGCTGACCAATGACAACCGAGGAATAAGGACATGTACCGTTCAGAACTACATACAGCGCATTCGCTAATTGGCGCACTTTCTTCATTTTTTGAAAAACAAATAAAATTTTTATACTATGGGTTTGAATTTTGCATCACCCTGTATATGTTTTCCATACAACAACCAAATATACTACCTATGAATTGCAAACATGATGAAATGGTAAGAAAATCTACACATTACAACAAAAAATTTTAAAAAATGAAGATAGTACCTGTTGTTATACATGAAGCAATATAACCCTTGCAGTCTTGATGAGACCATGTGACACTCATCCTAAGTAGAAAAAGTATGTCTTCAAACACGAATTTCTTCACTTTTCTTCTAAACTCAACTAATTGGTATGTATATGTTGTTAGGCAACATCTCAACAATATAACACATGTCATTTTTTATATATATTATATTGTATTGCATTCTTCCTAACTACTGTATATTTAAGTCTATATCTCCGAAACTTCTGAATAAATTTTAATGAAATCAAGCTCAAATTGAAGTGCTGTACCCATTTCATATTCTGACTGCAAACAGCGTCCCCTAGTGTAGAACGAAAGTTATCTTGTGCATATTTTGTTTGGTACTGTTTTATTCTTTTTACAGTATATAAACGACTTCATTCCATGATATGTCTCATTGCCTCATAACAATATGGCTGACCAATGACAACCGAGGAATAAGTACATGTTCCGTTGAGAACGACATACAGCGCATTTGCTAGTTGGCGCACTTTTATACTATGGGTTTGAATTTTGCATCACCCTGTATATGTTTTCCATACAACAACCAAATATACTACCTAAGAATTGCAAACATGATAAAATGGTAAGAAAATCTACACATTACAAGAAAAAATTTAAGAAATGAAGATAGTACCTGTTGTTATACATGAAACAATATAACCCTTGCAGTCTTGATGAGACCACGTGACACTCATCCTAAGTAGAAAAAGTATGTCTTCAAACACGAATTTCTTCACTTTTCTTCTAAACTCAACTAATTGGTATATAATGTTGGTAGGCAAAATCTCAACAATATAACATATGTCATTTTTATATATATTATATTGTTGTGCATTCTTCCTAACTACTGTATATTTAAGGCTATATCTCCGAAACTTCTGAATATATTTTAATGAAATAGAGCTCAAATTGAAGATCTGTACCCTCTTCATATTCTGACTGCAAGCAGCGCCCCCTACTGTAGAAGGAAAGTTATCTTGTGCATATCATGTTTGGTACTGTTTTATTCATTTTACACTATATAAACGACTTCATTCCATGATATGTCTCATTGCCTCATAACAATATGGCTGACCAATGACAACCGAGGAATAAGTACATGTTCCGTTGAGAACGACATACAGCGCATTTGCTAGTTGGCGCACTTTTATACTATGGGTTTGAATTTTGCATCACCCTGTATATGTTTTCCATACAACAACCAAATATACTACCTAAGAATTGCAAACATGATAAAATGGTAAGAAAATCTACACATTACAACAAAAAATTTAAAAAATGAAGATAGTACCTGTTGTTATACATGAAGCAATATAACCCTTGCAGTCTTGATGAGACCACGTGACACTCATCCTAAGTAGAAAAAGTATGTCTTCAAACACGAATTTCTTCACTTTTCTTCTAAAGTCAACTAATTGGTATATAATGTTGTTAGGCAAAATCTCAACAATATAACATATGTCATTTTTATATATATTATATTGTTGTGCATTCTTCCTAACTACTGTATATTTAAGGCTATATCTCCGAAACTTCTGAATATATTTTAATGAAATAAAGCTCAAATTGAAGAGCTGTACCCTCTTCATATTCTGGCTGCAAGCAGCGCCCCCTACTATAGAAGGAAAGTTATCTTGTGCATATCATGTTTGGTACTGTTTTATTCATTTTACACTATATAAACGATTTTATTCCATGATATGTCTCATTGCCTCATAACAATATGGCTGACCAATGACAACCGAGGAATAAGGACATGTACCGTTCAGAACTACATACAGCGCATTCGCTAATTGGTGCACTTTCTTCATTTTTTGAAAAACAAATAAAATTTTTATACTATGGGTTTGAATTTTGCATCACCCTGTATATGTTTTCCATACAACAACCAAATATACTACCTAAGAATTGCAAACATGATGAAATGGTAAGAAAATCTACACATTACAACAAAAAATTTTAAAAAATGAAGATAGTACCTGTTGTTATACATGAAGCAATATAACCCTTGCAGTCTTGATGAGACCATGTGACACTCATCCTAAGTAGAAAAAGTATGTCTTCAAACACGAATTTCTTCACTTTTCTTCTAAACTCAACTAATTGGTATATATATGTTGTTAGGCAACATCTCAACAATATAACATATGTCATTTTTTATATATATTATATTGTATTGCATTCTTCCTAACTACTGTATATTTAAGTCTATATCTCCGAAACTTCTGAATAAATTTTACTGAAATCAAGCTCAAATTGAAGAGCTGTAACCATTTCATATTCTGACTGCAAACAGCGTCCCCTAGTGTAGAACGAAAGTTATCTTGTGCATATTTTGTTTGGTACTGTTTTATTCTTTTTACAGTATATAAACGACTTCATTCCATGATATGTCTCATTGCCTCATAACAATATGGCTGACCAATGACAACCGAGGAATAAGTACATGTTCCGTTGAGAACGACATACAGCGCATTTGCTAGTTGGCGCACTTTTATACTATGGGTTTGAATTTTGCATCACCCTGTATATGTTTTCCATACAACAACCAAATATACTACCTAAGAATTGCAAACATGATGAAATGGTAAGAAAATCTACACATTACAACAAAAAATTTTAAAAAATGAAGATAGTACCTGTTGTTATACATGAAGCAATATAACCCTTGCAGTCTTGATGAGACCACGTGACACTCATCCTAAGTAGAAAAAGTATGTCTTCAAACACGAATTTTTTCACTTTAGTTCTAAACTCAACTAATTGGTATATAATGTTGTTAGGCAAAATCTCAACAATATAACATATGTCATTTTTATATATATTATATTGTTGTGCATTCTTCCTAACTACTGTATATTTAAGGCTATATCTCCGAAACTTCTGAATATATTTTAATGAAATAAAGCTCAAATTGAAGAGCTGTACCCTCTTCATATTCTGACTGCAAGCAGCGCCCCCTACTGTAGAAGGAAAGTTATATTGTGCATATCATGTTTGTTACTGTTTTATTCATTTTACACTATATAAACGACTTCATTCCATGATATGTCTCATTGCCTCATAACAATATGGCTGACCAATGACAACCGAGGAATAAGTACATGTTCCGTTGAGAACGACATACAGCGCATTTGCTAGTTGGCGCACTTTTATACTATGGGTTTGAATTTTGCATCACCCTGTATATGTTTTCCATACAACAACCAAATATACTACCTAAGAATTGCAAACATGATAAAATGGTAAGAAAATCTACACATTACAACAAAAAATTTTAAAAAATGAAGATAGTACCTGTTGTTATACATGAAGCAATATAACCCTTGCAGTCTTGATGAGACCATGTGACACTCATCCTAAGTAGAAAAAGTATGTCTTCAAACACGAATTTCTTCACTTTTCTTCTAAACTCAACTAATTGGTATATAATGTTGTTAGGCAAAATCTCAACAATATAACATATGTCATTTTTATATATATTATATTGTTGTGCATTCTTCCTAACTACTGTATATTTAAAGCTATATCTCCGAAACTTCTGAATATATTTTAATGAAATAAAGCTCAAATTGAAGAGCTGTACCCTCTTCATATTCTGGCTGCAAGCAGCGCCCCCTACTGTAGAAGGAAAGTTATCTTGTGCATATCATGTTTGGTACTGTTTTATTCATTTTACACTATATAAACGATTTTATTCCATGATATGTCTCATTGCCTCATAACAATATGGCTGACCAATGACAACCGAGGAATAAGGACATGTACCGTTCAGAACTACATACAGCGCATTCGCTAATTGGTGCACTTTCTTCATTTTTTGAAAAACAAATAAAATTTTTATACTATGGGTTTGAATTTTGCATCACCCTGTATATGTTTTCCATACAACAACCAAATATACTACCTAAGAATTGCAAACATGATGAAATGGTAAGAAAATCTACACATTACAACAAAAAATTTTAAAAAATGAAGATAGTACCTGTTGTTATACATGAAGCAATATAACCCTTGCAGTCTTGATGAGACTACGTGACACTCATCCTAAGTAGAAAAAGTATGTCTTCAAACACGAATTTTTTCACTTTTCTTCTAAACTCAACTAATTGGTATATAATGTTGTTAGGCAAAATCTCAACAATATAACATATGTCATTTTTATATATATTATATTGTTGTGCATTCTTCCTAACTACTCTATATTTAAGGCTATATCTCCGAAACTTCTGAATATATTTTAATGAAATCAAGCTCAAATTGAAGTGCTGTACCCATTTCATATTCTGACTGCAAACAGCGTCCCCTAGTGTAGAACGAAAGTTATCTTGTGCATATTTTGTTTGGTACTGTTTTATTCTTTTTACAGTATATAAACGACTTCATTCCATGATATGTCTCATTGCCTCATAACAATATGGCTGACCAATGACAACCGAGGAATAAGTACATGTTCCGTTGAGAACGACATACAGCGCATTTGCTAGTTGGCGCACTTTTATACTATGGGTTTGAATTTTGCATCACCCTGTATATGTTTTCCATACAACAACCAAATATACTACCTAAGAATTGCAAACATGATGAAATGGTAAGAAAATCTACACATTACAACAAAAAATTTTAAAAAATGTAGATAGTACCTGTTGTTATACATGAAGCAATATAACCCTTGCAGTCTTGATGAGACCACGTGACACTCATCCTAAGTAGAAAAAGTATGTCTTCAAACACGAATTTTTTCACTTTAGTTCTAAACTCAACTAATTGGTATATAATGATGTTAGGCAAAATCTGAACAATATAACATATGTCATTTTTATATATATTATATTGTTGTGCATTCTTCCTAACTACTGTATATTTAAAGCTATATCTCCGAAACTTCTGAATATATTTTAATGAAATAAAGCTCAAATTGAAGAGCTGTACCCTCTTCATATTCTGACTGCAAGCAGCGCCCCCTACTGTAGAAGGAAAGTTATCTTGTGCATATCATGTTTGGTACTGTTTTATTCATTTTACACTATATAAACGATTTTATTCCATGATATGTCTCATTGCCTCATAACAATATGGCTGACCAATGACAACCGAGGAATAAGGACATGTACCGTTCAGAACTACATACAGCGCATTCGCTAATTGGTGCACTTTCTTCATTTTTTGAAAAACAAATAAAATTTTTATACTATGGGTTTGAATTTTGCATCACCCTGTATATGTTTTCCATACAACAACCAAATATACTACCTAAGAATTGCAAACATGATAAAATGGTAAGAAAATCTACACATTACAACAAAAAATTTTAAAAAATGAAGATAGTACCTGTTGTTATACATGAAGCAATATAACCCTTGCAGTCTTGATGAGACCACGTGACACTCATCCTAAGTAGAAAAAGTATGTCTTCAAACACGAATTTCTTCACTTTTCTTCTAAACTCAACTAATTGGTATATAATGTTGGTAGGCAAAATCTCAACAATATAACATATGTCATTTTTATATATATTATATTGTTGTGCATTCTTCCTAACTACTGTATATTTAAGGCTATATCTCCGAAACTTCTGAATATATTTTAATGAAATAGAGCTCAAATTGAAGAGATGTACCCTCTTCATATTCTGACTGCAAGCAGCGCCCCCTACCGTAGAAGGAAAGTTATCTTGTGCATATCATGTTTGGTACTGTTTTATTCATTTTACACTATATAAACGACTTCATTCCATGATATGTCTCATTGCCTCATAACAATATGGCTGACCAATGACAACCGAGGAATAAGTACATGTTCCGTTGAGAACGACATACAGCGCATTTGCTAGTTGGCGCACTTTTATACTATGGGTTTGAATTTTGCATCACCCTGTATATGTTTTCCATACAACAACCAAATATACTACCTAAGAATTGCAAACATGATAAAATGGTAAGAAAATCTACACATTACAAGAAAAAATTTAAAAAATGAAGGTAGTACCTGTTGTTATACATGAAGCAATATAACCCTTGCAGTCTTGATGAGACCACGTGACACTCATCCTAAGTAGAAAAAGTATGTCTTCAAACACGAATTTCTTCACTTTTCTTCTAAACTCAACTAATTGGTATATAATGTTGTTAGGCAAAATCTCAACAATATAACATATGTCATTTTTATATATATTATATTGTTGTGCATTCTTCCTAACTACTGTATATTTAAGGCTATATCTCCGAAACTTCTGAATATATTTTAATGAAATAAAGCTCAAATTGAAGAGCTGTACCCTCTTCATATTCTGGCTGCAAGCAGCGCCCCCTACTGTAGAAGGAAAGTTATCTTGTGCATATCATGTTTGGTACTGTTTTATTCATTTTACACTATATAAACGATTTTATTCCATGATATGTCTCATTGCCTCATAACAATATGGCTGACCAATGACAACCGAGGAATAAGGACATGTACCGTTCAGAACTACATACAGCGCATTCGCTAATTGGTGCACTTTCTTCATTTTTTGAAAAACAAATAAAATTTTTATACTATGGGTTTGAATTTTGCATCACCCTGTATATGTTTTCCATACAACAACCAAATATACTACCTAAGAATTGCAAACATGATGAAATGGTAAGAAAATCTACACATTACAACAAAAAATTTTAAAAAATGAAGATAGTACCTGTTGTTATACATGAAGCAATATAACCCTTGCAGTCTTGATGAGACCATGTGACACTCATCCTAAGTAGAAAAAGTATGTCTTCAAACACGAATTTCTTCACTTTTCTTCTAAACTCAACTAATTGGTATATATATGTTGTTAGGCAACATCTCAACAATATAACATATGTCATTTTTTATATATATTATATTGTATTGCATTCTTCCTAACTACTGTATATTTAAGTCTATATCTCCGAAACTTCTGAATAAATTTTAATGAAATCAAGCTCAAATTGAAGTGCTGTACCCATTTCATATTCTGACTGCAAACAGCGTCCCCTAGTGTAGAACGAAAGTTATCTTGTGCATATTTTGTTTGGTACTGTTTTATTCTTTTTACAGTATATAAACGACTTCATTCCATGATATGTCTCATTGCCTCATAACAATATGGCTGACCAATGACAACCGAGGAATAAGTACATGTTCCGTTGAGAACGACATACAGCGCATTTGCTAGTTGGCGCACTTTTATACTATGGGTTTGAATTTTGCATCACCCTGTATATGTTTTCCATACAACAACCAAATATACTACCTAAGAATTGCAAACATGATGAAATGGTAAGAAAATCTACACATTACAACAAAAAATTTTAAAAAATGAAGATAGTACCTGTTGTTATACATGAAGCAATATAACCCTTGCAGTCTTGATGAGACCACGTGACACTCATCCTAAGTAGAAAAAGTATGTCTTCAAACACGAATTTTTTCACTTTAGTTCTAAACTCAACTAATTGGTATATAATGTTGTTAGGCAAAATCTCAACAATATAACATATGTCATTTTTATATATATTATATTGTTGTGCATTCTTCCTAACTACTCTATATTTAAGGCTATATCTCCGAAACTTCTGAATATATTTTAATGAAATAAAGCTCAAATTGAAGAGCTCTACCCTCTTCATATTCTGACTGCAAGCAGCGCCCCCTACTGTAGAAGGAAAGTTATATTGTGCATATCATGTTTGGTACTGTTTTATTCATTTTACACTATATAAACGATTTTATTCCATGATATAACTCATTGCCTCATAACAATATGGCTGACCAATGACAACCGAGGAATAAGGACATGTACCGTTCAGAACTACATACAGCGCATTCGCTAATTGGCGCACTTTCTTCATTTTTTGAAAAACAAATAAAATTTTTATACTATGGGTTTGAATTTTGCATCACCCTGTATATGTTTTCCATACAACAACCAAATATACTACCTAAGAATTGCAAACATGATGAAATGGTAAGAAAATCTACACATTACAACAAAAAATTTTAAAAAATGAAGATAGTACCTGTTGTTATACATGAAGCAATATAACCCTTGCAGTCTTGATGAGACCATGTGACACTCATCCTAAGTAGAAAAAGTATGTCTTCAAACACGAATTTCTTCACTTTTCTTCTAAACTCAACTAATTGGTATGTATATGTTGTTAGGCAACATCTCAACAATATAACACATGTCATTTTTTATATATATTGTATTGTATTGCATTCTTCCTAACTACTGTATATTTAAGTCTATATCTCCGAAACTTCTGAATAAATTTTAATGAAATCAAGCTCAAATTGAAGTGCTGTACCCATTTCATATTCTGACTGCAAACAGCGTCCCCTAGTGTAGAACGAAAGTTATCTTGTGCATATTTTGTTTGGTACTGTTTTATTCTTTTTACAGTATATAAACGACTTCATTCCATGATATGTCTCATTGCCTCATAACAATATGGCTGACCAATGACCACCGAGGAATAAGTACATGTTCCGTTGAGAACGACATACAGCGCATTTGCTAGTTGGCGCACTTTTATACTATGGGTTTGAATTTTGCATCACCCTGTATATGTTTTCCATACAACAACCAAATATACTACCTAAGAATTGCAAACATGATAAAATGGTAAGAAAATCTACACATTACAACAAAAAATTTTAAAAAATGAAGATAGTACCTGTTGTTATACATGAAGCAATATAACCCTTGCAGTCTTGATGAGACCACGTGACACTCATCCTAAGTAGAAAAAGTATGTCTTCAAACACGAATTTCTTCACTTTTCTTCTAAACTCAACTTATTGTTATATAATGTTGGTAGGCAAAATCTCAACAATATAACATATGTCATTTTTATATATATTATATTGTTGTGCATTCTTCCTAACTACTGTATATTTAAGGCTATATCTCCGAAACTTCTGAATATATTTTAATGAAATAAAGCTCAAATTGAAGAGCTGTACCCTCTTCATATTCTGACTGCAAGCAGCGCCCCCTACTGTAGAAGGAAAGTTATATTGTGCATATCATGTTTGGTACTGTTTTATTCATTTTACACTATATAAACGACTTCATTCCATGATATGTCTCATTGCCTCATAACAATATGGCTGACCAATGACAACCGAGGAATAAGTACATGTTCCGTTGAGAACGACATACAGCGCATTTGCTAGTTGGCGCACTTTTATACTATGGGTTTGAATTTTGCATCACCCTGTATATGTTTTCCATACAACAACCAAATATACTACCTAAGTATTGCAAACATGATAAAATGGTAAGAAAATCTACACATTACAAGAAAAAATTTAAGAAATGAAGATAGTACCTGTTGTTATACATGAAACAATATAACCCTTGCAGTCTTGATGAGACCACGTGACACTCATCCTAAGTAGAAAAAGTATGTCTTCAAACACGAATTTCTTCACTTTTCTTCTGAACTCAACTAATTGGTATATAATGTTGGTAGGCAAAATCTCAACAATATAACATATGTCATTTTTATATATATTATATTGTTGTGCATTCTTCCCAACTACTGTATATTTAAGGCTATATCTCCGAAACTTCTGAATATATTTTAATGAAATAGAGCTCAAATTGAAGATCTGTACCCTCTTCATATTCTGACTGCAAGCAGCGCCCCCTACTGTAGAAGGAAAGTTATCTTGTGCATATCATGTTTGGTACTGTTTTATTCATTTTACACTATATAAACGACTTCATTCCATGATATGTCTCATTGCCTCATAACAATATGGCTGACCAATGACAACCGAGGAATAAGTACATGTTCCGTTGAGAACGACATACAGCGCATTTGCTAGTTGGCGCACTTTTATACTATGGGTTTGAATTTTGCATCACCCTGTATATGTTTTCCATACAACAACCAAATATACTACCTAAGAATTGCAAACATGATAAAATGGTAAGAAAATCTACACATTACAAGAAAAAATTTAAAAAATGAAGATAGTACCTGTTGTTATACATGAAGCAATATAACCCTTGCAGTCTTGATGAGACCACGTGACACTCATCCTAAGTAGAAAAAGTATGTCTTCAAACACGAATTTCTTCACTTTTCTTCTAAACTCAACTAATTGGTATATAATGTTGTTAGGCAAAATCTCAACAATATAACATATGTCATTTTTATATATATTATATTGTTGTGCATTCTTCCTAACTACTGTATATTTAAGGCTATATCTCCGAAACTTCTGAATATATTTTAATGAAATAAAGCTCAAATTGAAGAGCTGTACCCTCTTCATATTCTGACTGCAAGCAGCGCCCCCTACTGTAGAAGGAAAGTTATCTTGTGCATATCATGTTTGGTACTGTTTTATTCATTTTACACTATATAAACGATTTTATTCCATGATATGTCTCATGGCCTCATAACAATATGGCTGACCAATGACAACCGAGGAATAAGGACATTTACCGTTCAGAACTACATACAGCGCATTCGCTAATTGGTGCACTTTCTTCATTCTTTGAAAAACAAATAAAATTTTTATACTATGGGTTTGAATTTTGCATCACCCTGTATATGTTTTCCATACAACAACCAAATATACTACCTAAGAATTGCAAACATGATGAAATGGTAAGAAAATCTACACATTACAACAAAAAATTTTAAAAAATGAAGATAGTACCTGTTGTTATACATGAAGCAATATAACCCTTGCAGTCTTGATGAGACCATGTGACACTCATCCTAAGTAGAAAAAGTATGTCTTCAAACACGAATTTCTTCACTTTTCTTCTAAACTCAACTAATTGGTATATATATGTTGTTAGGCATCATCTCAACAATATAACATATGTCATTTTTTATATATATTATATTGTATTGCATTCTTCCTAACTACTGTATATTTAAGTCTATATCTCCGAAACTTCTGAATAAATTTTACTGAAATCAAGCTCAAATTGAAGAGCTGTAACCATTTCATATTCTGACTGCAAACAGCGTCCCCTAGTGTAGAACGAAAGTTATCTTGTGCATATTTTGTTTGGTACTGTTTTATTCATTTTACAGTATATAAACGACTTCATTCCATGATATGTCTCATTGCCTCATAACAATATGGCTGACCAATGACAAC
The DNA here is from genome assembly GCF_964235325.1 of Thermobia domestica. Classification (NCBI taxonomy): domain Eukaryota; kingdom Metazoa; phylum Arthropoda; class Insecta; order Zygentoma; family Lepismatidae; genus Thermobia; species Thermobia domestica. The sequence goes on from NW_027656059.1 coordinate 70,550, forward strand.
CGAGGAATAAGTACATGTTCCGTTGAGAACGACATACAGCGCATTTGCTAGTTGGCGCACTTTTATACTATGGGTTTGAATTTTGCATCACCCTGTATATGTTTTCCATACAACAACCAAATATACTACCTAAGAATTGCAAACATGATAAAATGGTAAGAAAATCTACACATTACAACAAAAAATTTTAAAAAATGAAGATAGTACCTGTTGTTATACATGAAGCAATATAACCCTTGCAGTCTTGATGAGACCACGTGACACTCATCCTAAGTAGAAAAAGTATGTCTTCAAACACGAATTTCTTCACTTTTCTTCTAAACTCAACTAATTGGTATATAATGTTGGTAGGCAAAATCTCAACAATATAACATATGTCATTTTTATATATATTATATTGTTGTGCATTCTTCCCAACTACTGTATATTTAAGGCTATATCTCCGAAACTTCTGAATATATTTTAATGAAATAGAGCTCAAATTGAAGATCTGTACCCTCTTCATATTCTGACTGCAAGCAGCGCCCCCTACTGTAGAAGGAAAGTTATCTTGTGCATATCATGTTTGGTACTGTTTTATTCATTTTACACTATATAAACGACTTCATTCCATGATATGTCTCATTGCCTCATAACAATATGGCTGACCAATGACAACCGAGGAATAAGTACATGTTCCGTTGAGAACGACATACAGCGCATTTGCTAGTTGGCGCACTTTTATACTATGGGTTTGAATTTTGCATCACCCTGTATATGTTTTCCATACAACAACCAAATATACTACCTAAGAATTGCAAACATGATAAAATGGTAAGAAAATCTACACATTACAAGAAAAAATTTAAAAAATGAAGATAGTACCTGTTGTTATACATGAAGCAATATAACCCTTGCAGTCTTGATGAGACCACGTGACACTCATCCTAAGTAGAAAAAGTATGTCTTCAAACACGAATTTCTTCACTTTTCTTCTAAACTCAACTAATTGGTATATAATGTTGTTAGGCAAAATCTCAACAATATAACATATGTCATTTTTATATATATTATATTGTTGTGCATTCTTCCTAACTACTGTATATTTAAGGCTATATCTCCGAAACTTCTGAATATATTTTAATGAAATAGAGCTCAAATTGAAGAGATGTACCCTCTTCATATTCTGACTGCAAGCAGCGCCCCCTACCGTAGAAGGAAAGTTATCTTGTGCATATCATGTTTGGTACTGTTTTATTCATTTTACACTATATAAACGATTTTATTCCATGATATGTCTCATTGCCTCATAACAATATGGCTGACCAATGACAACCGAGGAATAAGGACATGTACCGTTCAGAACTACATACAGCGCATTCGCTAATTGGTGCACTTTCTTCATTTTTTGAAAAACAAATAAAATTTTTATACTATGGGTTTGAATTTTGCATCACCCTGTATATGTTTTCCATACAACAACCAAATATACTACCTAAGAATTGCAAACATGATGAAATGGTAAGAAAATCTACACATTACAACAAAAAATTTTAAAAAATGAAGATAGTACCTGTTGTTATACATGAAGCAATATAACCCTTGCAGTCTTGATGAGACCACGTGACACTCATCCTAAGTAGAAAAAGTATGTCTTCAAACACGAATTTTTTCACTTTAGTTCTAAACTCAACTAATTGGTATATAATGATGTTAGGCAAAATCTGAACAATATAACATATGTCATTTTTATATATATTATATTGTTGTGCATTCTTCCTAACTACTGTATATTTAAAGCTATATCTCCGAAACTTCTGAATATATTTTAATGAAATAAAGCTCAAATTGAAGAGCTGTACCCTCTTCATATTCTGACTGCAAGCAGCGCCCCCTACTGTAGAAGGAAAGTTATCTTGTGCATATCATGTTTGGTACTGTTTTATTCATTTTACACTATATAAACGATTTTATTCCATGATATGTCTCATTGCCTCATAACAATATGGCTGACCAATGACAACCGAGGAATAAGGACATGTACCGTTCAGAACTACATACAGCGCATTCGCTAATTGGTGCACTTTCTTCATTTTTTGAAAAACAAATAAAATTTTTATACTATGGGTTTGAATTTTGCATCACCCTGTATATGTTTTCCATACAACAACCAAATATACTACCTAAGAATTGCAAACATGATAAAATGGTAAGAAAATCTACACATTACAACAAAAAATTTTAAAAAATGAAGATAGTACCTGTTGTTATACATGAAGCAATATAACCCTTGCAGTCTTGATGAGACCACGTGACACTCATCCTAAGTAGAAAAAGTATGTCTTCAAACACGAATTTCTTCACTTTTCTTCTAAACTCAACTAATTGGTATATAATGTTGGCAGGCAAAATCTCAACAATATAACATATGTCATTTTTATATATATTATATTGTTGTGCATTCTTCCTAACTACTGTATATTTAAGGCTATATCTCCGAAACTTCTGAATATATTTTAATGAAATAGAGCTCAAATTGAAGAGATGTACCCTCTTCATATTCTGACTGCAAGCAGCGCCCCCTACCGTAGAAGGAAAGTTATCTTGTGCATATCATGTTTGGTACTGTTTTATTCATTTTACACTATATAAACGACTTCATTCCATGATATGTCTCATTGCCTCATAACAATATGGCTGACCAATGACAACCGAGGAATAAGTACATGTTCCGTTGAGAACGACATACAGCGCATTTGCTAGTTGGCGCACTTTTATACTATGGGTTTGAATTTTGCATCACCCTGTATATGTTTTCCATACAACAACCAAATATACTACCTAAGAATTGCAAACATGATAAAATGGTAAGAAAATCTACACATTACAAGAAAAAATTTAAAAAATGAAGGTAGTACCTGTTGTTATACATGAAGCAATATAACCCTTGCAGTCTTGATGAGACCACGTGACACTCATCCTAAGTAGAAAAAGTATGTCTTCAAACACGAATTTCTTCACTTTTCTTCTAAACTCAACTAATTGGTATATAATGTTGTTAGGCAAAATCTCAACAATATAACATATGTCATTTTTATATATATTATATTGTTGTGCATTCTTCCTAACTACTGTATATTTAAGGCTATATCTCCGAAACTTCTGAATATATTTTAATGAAATAAAGCTCAAATTGAAGAGCTGTACCCTCTTCATATTCTGGCTGCAAGCAGCGCCCCCTACTGTAGAAGGAAAGTTATCTTGTGCATATCATGTTTGGTACTGTTTTATTCATTTTACACTATATAAACGATTTTATTCCATGATATGTCTCATTGCCTCATAACAATATGGCTGACCAATGACAACCGAGGAATAAGGACATGTACCGTTCAGAACTACATACAGCGCATTCGCTAATTGGTGCACTTTCTTCATTTTTTGAAAAACAAATAAAATTTTTATACTATGGGTTTGAATTTTGCATCACCCTGTATATGTTTTCCATACAACAACCAAATATACTACCTAAGAATTGCAAACATGATGAAATGGTAAGAAAATCTACACATTACAACAAAAAATTTTAAAAAATGAAGATAGTACCTGTTGTTATACATGAAGCAATATAACCCTTGCAGTCTTGATGAGACCATGTGACACTCATCCTAAGTAGAAAAAGTATGTCTTCAAACACGAATTTCTTCACTTTTCTTCTAAACTCAACTAATTGGTATATATATGTTGTTAGGCAACATCTCAACAATATAACATATGTCATTTTTTATATATATTATATTGTATTGCATTCTTCCTAACTACTGTATATTTAAGTCTATATCTCCGAAACTTCTGAATAAATTTTAATGAAATCAAGCTCAAATTGAAGTGCTGTACCCATTTCATATTCTGACTGCAAACAGCGTCCCCTAGTGTAGAACGAAAGTTATCTTGTGCATATTTTGTTTGGTACTGTTTTATTCTTTTTACAGTATATAAACGACTTCATTCCATGATATGTCTCATTGCCTCATAACAATATGGCTGACCAATGACAACCGAGGAATAAGTACATGTTCCGTTGAGAACGACATACAGCGCATTTGCTAGTTGGCGCACTTTTATACTATGGGTTTGAATTTTGCATCACCCTGTATATGTTTTCCATACAACAACCAAATATACTACCTAAGAATTGCAAACATGATGAAATGGTAAGAAAATCTACACATTACAACAAAAAATTTTAAAAAATGAAGATAGTACCTGTTGTTATACATGAAGCAATATAACCCTTGCAGTCTTGATGAGACCACGTGACACTCATCCTAAGTAGAAAAAGTATGTCTTCAAACACGAATTTTTTCACTTTAGTTCTAAACTCAACTAATTGGTATATAATGTTGTTAGGCAAAATCTCAACAATATAACATATGTCATTTTTATATATATTATATTGTTGTGCATTCTTCCTAACTACTGTATATTTAAGGCTATATCTCCGAAACTTCTGAATATATTTTAATGAAATAAAGCTCAAATTGAAGAGCTCTACCCTCTTCATATTCTGACTGCAAGCAGCGCCCCCTACTGTAGAAGGAAAGTTATATTGTGCATATCATGTTTGGTACTGTTTTATTCATTTTACACTATATAAACGATTTTATTCCATGATATAACTCATTGCCTCATAACAATATGGCTGACCAATGACAACCGAGGAATAAGGACATGTACCGTTCAGAACTACATACAGCGCATTCGCTAATTGGCGCACTTTCTTCATTTTTTGAAAAACAAATAAAATTTTTATACTATGGGTTTGAATTTTGCATCACCCTGTATATGTTTTCCATACAACAACCAAATATACTACCTAAGAATTGCAAACATGATGAAATGGTAAGAAAATCTACACATTACAACAAAAAATTTTAAAAAATGAAGATAGTACCTGTTGTTATACATGAAGCAATATAACCCTTGCAGTCTTGATGAGACCATGTGACACTCATCCTAAGTAGAAAAAGTATGTCTTCAAACACGAATTTCTTCACTTTTCTTCTAAACTCAACTAATTGGTATGTATATGTTGTTAGGCAACATCTCAACAATATAACACATGTCATTTTTTATATATATTGTATTGTATTGCATTCTTCCTAACTACTGTATATTTAAGTCTATATCTCCGAAACTTCTGAATAAATTTTAATGAAATCAAGCTCAAATTGAAGTGCTGTACCCATTTCATATTCTGACTGCAAACAGCGTCCCCTAGTGTAGAACGAAAGTTATCTTGTGCATATTTTGTTTGGTACTGTTTTATTCTTTTTACAGTATATAAACGACTTCATTCCATGATATGTCTCATTGCCTCATAACAATATGGCTGACCAATGACCACCGAGGAATAAGTACATGTTCCGTTGAGAACGACATACAGCGCATTTGCTAGTTGGCGCACTTTTATACTATGGGTTTGAATTTTGCATCACCCTGTATATGTTTTCCATACAACAACCAAATATACTACCTAAGAATTGCAAACATGATAAAATGGTAAGAAAATCTACACATTACAACAAAAAATTTTAAAAAATGAAGATAGTACCTGTTGTTATACATGAAGCAATATAACCCTTGCAGTCTTGATGAGACCACGTGACACTCATCCTAAGTAGAAAAAGTATGTCTTCAAACACGAATTTCTTCACTTTTCTTCTAAACTCAACTTATTGTTATATAATGTTGGTAGGCAAAATCTCAACAATATAACATATGTCATTTTTATATATATTATATTGTTGTGCATTCTTCCTAACTACTGTATATTTAAGGCTATATCTCCGAAACTTCTGAATATATTTTAATGAAATAAAGCTCAAATTGAAGAGCTGTACCCTCTTCATATTCTGACTGCAAGCAGCGCCCCCTACTGTAGAAGGAAAGTTATATTGTGCATATCATGTTTGGTACTGTTTTATTCATTTTACACTATATAAACGACTTCATTCCATGATATGTCTCATTGCCTCATAACAATATGGCTGACCAATGACAACCGAGGAATAAGTACATGTTCCGTTGAGAACGACATACAGCGCATTTGCTAGTTGGCGCACTTTTATACTATGGGTTTGAATTTTGCATCACCCTGTATATGTTTTCCATACAACAACCAAATATACTACCTAAGTATTGCAAACATGATAAAATGGTAAGAAAATCTACACATTACAAGAAAAAATTTAAGAAATGAAGATAGTACCTGTTGTTATACATGAAACAATATAACCCTTGCAGTCTTGATGAGACCACGTGACACTCATCCTAAGTAGAAAAAGTATGTCTTCAAACACGAATTTCTTCACTTTTCTTCTGAACTCAACTAATTGGTATATAATGTTGGTAGGCAAAATCTCAACAATATAACATATGTCATTTTTATATATATTATATTGTTGTGCATTCTTCCCAACTACTGTATATTTAAGGCTATATCTCCGAAACTTCTGAATATATTTTAATGAAATAGAGCTCAAATTGAAGATCTGTACCCTCTTCATATTCTGACTGCAAGCAGCGCCCCCTACTGTAGAAGGAAAGTTATCTTGTGCATATCATGTTTGGTACTGTTTTATTCATTTTACACTATATAAACGACTTCATTCCATGATATGTCTCATTGCCTCATAACAATATGGCTGACCAATGACAACCGAGGAATAAGTACATGTTCCGTTGAGAACGACATACAGCGCATTTGCTAGTTGGCGCACTTTTATACTATGGGTTTGAAATTTGCATCACCCTGTATATGTTTTCCATACAACAACCAAATATACTACCTAAGAATTGCAAACATGATAAAATGGTAAGAAAATCTACACATTACAAGAAAAAATTTAAAAAATGAAGATAGTACCTGTTGTTATACATGAAGCAATATAACCCTTGCAGTCTTGATGAGACCACGTGACACTCATCCTAAGTAGAAAAAGTATGTCTTCAAACACGAATTTCTTCACTTTTCTTCTAAACTCAACTAATTGGTATATAATGTTGTTAGGCAAAATCTCAACAATATAACATATGTCATTTTTATATATATTATATTGTTGTGCATTCTTCCTAACTACTGTATATTTAAGGCTATATCTCCGAAACTTCTGAATATATTTTAATGAAATAAAGCTCAAATTGAAGAGCTGTACCCTCTTCATATTCTGACTGCAAGCAGCGCCCCCTACTGTAGAAGGAAAGTTATCTTGTGCATATCATGTTTGGTACTGTTTTATTCATTTTACACTATATAAACGATTTTATTCCATGATATGTCTCATTGCCTCATAACAATATGGCTGACCAATGACAACCGAGGAATAAGGACATGTACCGTTCAGAACTACATACAGCGCATTCGCTAATTGGTGCACTTTCTTCATTCTTTGAAAAACAAATAAAATTTTTATACTATGGGTTTGAATTTTGCATCACCCTGTATATGTTTTCCATACAACAACCAAATATACTACCTAAGAATTGCAAACATGATGAAATGGTAAGAAAATCTACACATTACAACAAAAAATTTTAAAAAATGAAGATAGTACCTGTTGTTATACATGAAGCAATATAACCCTTGCAGTCTTGATGAGACCATGTGACACTCATCCTAAGTAGAAAAAGTATGTCTTCAAACACGAATTTCTTCACTTTTCTTCTAAACTCAACTAATTGGTATATATATGTTGTTAGGCATCATCTCAACAATATAACATATGTCATTTTTTATATATATTATATTGTATTGCATTCTTCCTAACTACTGTATATTTAAGTCTATATCTCCGAAACTTCTGAATAAATTTTACTGAAATCAAGCTCAAATTGAAGAGCTGTAACCATTTCATATTCTGACTGCAAACAGCGTCCCCTAGTGTAGAACGAAAGTTATCTTGTGCATATTTTGTTTGGTACTGTTTTATTCATTTTACAGTATATAAACGACTTCATTCCATGATATGTCTCATTGCCTCATAACAATATGGCTGACCAATGACAACCGAGGAATAAGTACATGTTCCGTTGAGAACGACATACAGCGCATTTGCTAGTTGGCGCACTTTTATACTATGGGTTTGAATTTTGCATCACCCTGTATATGTTTTCCATACAACAACCAAATATACTACCTAAGAATTGCAAACATGATAAAATGGTAAGAAAATCTACACATTACAACAAAAAATTTTAAAAAATGAAGATAGTACCTGTTGTTATACATGAAGCAATATAACCCTTGCAGTCTTGATGAGACCACGTGACACTCATCCTAAGTAGAAAAAGTATGTCTTCAAACACGAATTTCTTCACTTTTCTTCTAAACTCAACTAATTGGTATATAATGTTGGTAGGCAAAATCTCAACAATATAACATATGTCATTTTTATATATATTATATTGTTGTGCATTCTTCCCAACTACTGTATATTTAAGGCTATATCTCCGAAACTTCTGAATATATTTTAATGAAATAGAGCTCAAATTGAAGATCTGTACCCTCTTCATATTCTGACTGCAAGCAGCGCCCCCTACTGTAGAAGGAAAGTTATCTTGTGCATATCATGTTTGGTACTGTTTTATTCATTTTACACTATATAAACGACTTCATTCCATGATATGTCTCATTGCCTCATAACAATATGGCTGACCAATGACAACCGAGGAATAAGTACATGTTCCGTTGAGAACGACATACAGCGCATTTGCTAGTTGGCGCACTTTTATACTATGGGTTTGAATTTTGCATCACCCTGTATATGTTTTCCATACAACAACCAAATATACTACCTAAGAATTGCAAACATGATAAAATGGTAAGAAAATCTACACATTACAAGAAAAAATTTAAAAAATGAAGATAGTACCTGTTGTTATACATGAAGCAATATAACCCTTGCAGTCTTGATGAGACCACGTGACACTCATCCTAAGTAGAAAAAGTATGTCTTCAAACACGAATTTCTTCACTTTTCTTCTAAACTCAACTAATTGGTATATAATGTTGTTAGGCAAAATCTCAACAATATAACATATGTCATTTTTATATATATTATATTGTTGTGCATTCTTCCTAACTACTGTATATTTAAGGCTATATCTCCGAAACTTCTGAATATATTTTAATGAAATAAAGCTCAAATTGAAGAGCTGTACCCTCTTCATATTCTGACTGCAAGCAGCGCCCCCTACTGTAGAAGGAAAGTTATCTTGTGCATATCATGTTTGGTACTGTTTTATTCATTTTACACTATATAAACGATTTTATTCCATGATATGTCTCATTGCCTCATAACAATATGGCTGACCAATGACAACCGAGGAATAAGGACATGTACCGTTCAGAACTACATACAGCGCATTCGCTAATTGGTGCACTTTCTTCATTTTTTGAAAAACAAATAAAATTTTTATACTATGGGTTTGAATTTTGCATCACCCTGTATATGTTTTCCATACAACAACCAAATATACTACCTAAGAATTGCAAACATGATGAAATGGTAAGAAAATCTACACATTACAACAAAAAATTTTAAAAAATGAAGATAGTACCTGTTGTTATACATGAAGCAATATAACCCTTGCAGTCTTGATGAGACCATGTGACACTCATCCTAAGTAGAAAAAGTATGTCTTCAAACACGAATTTCTTCACTTTTCTTCTAAACTCAACTAATTGGTATATATATGTTGTTAGGCAACATCTCAACAATATAACATATGTCATTTTTTATATATATTATATTGTATTGCATTCTTCCTAACTACTGTATATTTAAGTCTATATCTCCGAAACTTCTGAATAAATTTTACTGAAATCAAGCTCAAATTGAAGAGCTGTAACCATTTCATATTCTGACTGCAAACAGCGTCCCCTAGTGTAGAACGAAAGTTATCTTGTGCATATTTTGTTTGGTACTGTTTTATTCTTTTTACAGTATATAAACGACTTCATTCCATGATATGTCTCATTGCCTCATAACAATATGGCTGACCAATGACAACCGAGGAATAAGTACATGTTCCGTTGAGAACGACATACAGCGCATTTGCTAGTTGGCGCACTTTTATACTATGGGTTTGAATTTTGCATCACCCTGTATATGTTTTCCATACAACAACCAAATATACTACCTAAGAATTGCAAACATGATGAAATGGTAAGAAAATCTACACATTACAACAAAAAATTTTAAAAAATGAAGATAGTACCTGTTGTTATACATGAAGCAATATAACCCTTGCAGTCTTGATGAGACCACGTGACACTCATCCTAAGTAGAAAAAGTATGTCTTCAAACACGAATTTTTTCACTTTAGTTCTAAACTCAACTAATTGGTATATAATGTTGTTAGGCAAAATCTCAACAATATAACATATGTCATTTTTATATATATTATATTGTTGTGCATTCTTCCTAACTACTGTATATTTAAGGCTATATCTCCGAAACTTCTGAATATATTTTAATGAAATAAAGCTCAAATTGAAGAGCTGTACCCTCTTCATATTCTGACTGCAAGCAGCGCCCCCTACTGTAGAAGGAAAGTTATATTGTGCATATCATGTTTGGTACTGTTTTATTCATTTTACACTATATAAACGACTTCATTCCATGATATGTCTCATTGCCTCATAACAATATGGCTGACCAATGACAACCGAGGAATAAGTACATGTTCCGTTGAGAACGACATACAGCGCATTTGCTAGTTGGCGCACTTTTATACTATGGGTTTGAACTTTGCATCACCCTGTATATGTTTTCCATACAACAACCAAATATACTACCTAAGAATTGCAAACATGATAAAATGGTAAGAAAATCTACACATTACAACAAAAAATTTTAAAAAATGAAGATAGTACCTGTTGTTATACATGAAGCAATATAACCCTTGCAGTCTTGATGAGACCACGTGACACTCATCCTAAGTAGAAAAAGTATGTCTTCAAACACGAATTTCTTCACTTTTCTTCTAAACTCAACTAATTGGTATATAATGTTGTTAGGCAAAATCTCAACAATATAACATATGTCATTTTTATATATATTATATTGTTGTGCATTCTCCCTATCTACTGTATATTTAAAGCTATATCTCCGAAACTTCTGAATATATTTTAATGAAATAAAGCTCAAATTGAAGAGCTGTACCCTCTTCATATTCTGGCTGCAAGCAGCGCCCCCTACTGTAGAAGGAAAGTTATCTTGTGCATATCATGTTTGGTACTGTTTTATTCATTTTACACTATATAAACGATTTTATTCCATGATATGTCTCATTGCCTCATAACAATATGGCTGACCAATGACAACCGAGGAATAAGGACATGTACCGTTCAGAACTACATACAGCGCATTCGCTAATTGGTGCACTTTCTTCATTTTTTGAAAAACAAATAAAATTTTTATACTATGGGTTTGAATTTTGCATCACCCTGTATATGTTTTCCATACAACAACCAAATATACTACCTAAGAATTGCAAACATGATGAAATGGTAAGAAAATTTACACATTACAACAAAAAATTTTAAAAAATGAAGATAGTACCTGTTGTTATACATGAAGCAATATAACCCTTGCAGTCTTGATGAGACCACGTGACACTCATCCTAAGTAGAAAAAGTATGTCTTCAAACACGAATTTTTTCACTTTTCTTCTAAACTCAACTAATTGGTATATAATGTTGTTAGGCAAAATCTCAACAATATAACATATGTCATTTTTATATATATTATATTGTTGTGCATTCTTCCTAACTACTGTATATTTAAGGCTATATCTCCGAAACTTCTGAATATATTTTAATGAAATAAAGCTCAAATTGAAGAGCTGTACCCTCTTCATATTCTGACTGCAAGCAGCGCCCCCTACTGTAGAAGGAAAGTTATATTGTGCATATCATGTTTGTTACTGTTTTATTCATTTTACACTATATAAACGACTTCATTCCATGATATGTCTCATTGCCTCATAACAATATGGCTGACCAATGACAACCGAGGAATAAGTACATGTTCCGTTGAGAACGACATACAGCGCATTTGCTAGTTGGCGCACTTTTATACTATGGGTTTGAATTTTGCATCACCCTGTATATGTTTTCCATACAACAACCAAATATACTACCTAAGAATTGCAAACATGATAAAATGGTAAGAAAATCTACACATTACAACAAAAAATTTTAAAAAATGAAGATAGTACCTGTTGTTATACATGAAGCAATATAACCCTTGCAGTCTTGATGAGACCACGTGACACTCATCCTAAGTAGAAAAAGTATGTCTTCAAACACGAATTTCTTCACTTTTCTTCTAAACTCAACTAATTGGTATATAATGTTGTTAGGCAAAATCTCAACAATATAACATATGTCATTTTTATATATATTATATTGTTGTGCATTCTCCCTAACTACTGTATATTTAAAGCTATATCTCCGAAACTTCTGAATATATTTTAATGAAATAAAGCTCAAATTGAAGAGCTCTACCCTCTTCATATTCTGACTGCAAGCAGCGCCCCCTACTGTAGAAGGAAAGTTATATTGTGCATATCATGTTTGGTACTGTTTTATTCATTTTACACTATATAAACGATTTTATTCCATGATATAACTCATTGCCTCATAACAATATGGCTGACCAATGACAACCGAGGAATAAGGACATGTACCGTTCAGAACTACATACAGCGCATTCGCTAATTGGCGCACTTTCTTCATTTTTTGAAAAACAAATAAAATTTTTATACTATGGGTTTGAATTTTGCATCACCCTGTATATGTTTTCCATACAACAACCAAATATACTACCTAAGAATTGCAAACATGATGAAATGGTAAGAAAATCTACACATTACAACAAAAAATTTTAAAAAATGAAGATAGTACCTGTTGTTATACATGAAGCAATATAACCCTTGCAGTCTTGATGAGACCATGTGACACTCATCCTAAGTAGAAAAAGTATGTCTTCAAACACGAATTTCTTCACTTTTCTTCTAAACTCAACTAATTGGTATGTATATGTTGTTAGGCAACATCTCAACAATATAACACATGTCATTTTTTATATATATTATATTGTATTGCATTCTTCCTAACTACTGTATATTTAAGTCTATATCTCCGAAACTTCTGAATAAATTTTAATGAAATCAAGCTCAAATTGAAGTGCTGTACCCATTTCATATTCTGACTGCAAACAGCGTCCCCTAGTGTAGAACGAAAGTTATCTTGTGCATATTTTGTTTGGTACTGTTTTATTCTTTTTACAGTATATAAACGACTTCATTCCATGATATGTCTCATTGCCTCATAACAATATGGCTGACCAATGACAACCGAGGAATAAGTACATGTTCCGTTGAGAACGACATACAGCGCATTTGCTAGTTGGCGCACTTTTATACTATGGGTTTGAATTTTGCATCACCCTGTATATGTTTTCCATACAACAACCAAATATACTACCTAAGAATTGCAAACATGATAAAATGGTAAGAAAATCTACACATTACAACAAAAAATTTTAAAAAATGAAGATAGTACCTGTTGTTATACATGAAGCAATATAACCCTTGCAGTCTTGATGAGACCACGTGACACTCATCCTAAGTAGAAAAAGTATGTCTTCAAACACGAATTTCTTCACTTTTCTTCTAAACTCAACTTATTGTTATATAATGTTGGTAGGCAAAATCTCAACAATATAACATATGTCATTTTTATATATATTATATTGTTGTACATTCTTCCTAACTACTGTATATTTAAGGCTATATCTCCGAAACTTCTGAATATATTTTAATGAAATAAAGCTCAAATTGAAGAGCTGTACCCTCTTCATATTCTGACTGCAAGCAGCGCCCCCTACTGTAGAAGGAAAGTTATATTGTGCATATCATGTTTGGTACTGTTTTATTCATTTTACACTATATAAACGACTTCATTCCATGATATGTCTCATTGCCTCATAACAATATGGCTGACCAATGACAACCGAGGAATAAGTACATGTTCCGTTGAGAACGACATACAGCGCATTTGCTAGTTGGCGCACTTTTATACTATGGGTTTGAATTTTGCATCACCCTGTATATGTTTTCCATACAACAACCAAATATACTACCTAAGAATTGCAAACATGATAAAATGGTAAGAAAATCTACACATTACAAGAAAAAATTTAAGAAATGATGATAGTACCTGTTGTTATACATGAAACAATATAACCCTTGCAGTCTTGATGAGACCACGTGACACTCATCCTAAGTAGAAAAAGTATGTCTTCAAACACGAATTTCTTCACTTTTCTTCTGAACTCAACTAATTGGTATATAATGTTGGTAGGCAAAATCTCAACAATATAACATATGTCATTTTTATATATATTATATTGTTGTGCATTCTTCCCAACTACTGTATATTTAAGGCTATATCTCCGAAACTTCTGAATATATTTTAATGAAATATAGCTCAAATTGAAGATCTGTACCCTCTTCATATTCTGACTGCAAGCAGCGCCCCCTACTGTAGAAGGAAAGTTATCTTGTGCATATCATGTTTGGTACTGTTTTATTCATTTTACACTATATAAACGATTTTATTCCATGATATGTCTCATTGCCTCATAACAATATGGCTGACCAATGACAACCGAGGAATAAGGACATGTACCGTTCAGAACTACATACAGCGCATTCGCTAATTGGTGCACTTTCTTCATTTTTTGAAAAACAAATAAAATTTTTATACTATGGGTTTGAATTTTGCATCACCCTGTATATGTTTTCCATACAACAACCAAATATACTACCTAAGAATTGCAAACATGATAAAATGGTAAGAAAATCTACACATTACAACAAAAAACTTTAAAAAATGAAGATAGTACCTGTTGTTATACATGAAGCAATATAACCCTTGCAGTCTTGATGAGACCATGTGACACTCATCCTAAGTAGAAAAAGTATGTCTTCAAACACGAATTTCTTCACTTTTCTTCTAAACTCAACTAATTGGTATATATATGTTGTTAGGCAACATCTCAACAATATAACATATGTCATTTTTTATATATATTATATTGTATTGCATTCTTCCTAACTACTGTATATTTAAGTCTATATCTCCGAAACTTCTGAATAAATTTTACTGAAATCAAGCTCAAATTGAAGAGCTGTAACCATTTCATATTCTGACTGCAAACAGCGTCCCCTAGTGTAGAACGAAAGTTATCTTGTGCATATTTTGTTTGGTACTGTTTTATTCTTTTTACAGTATATAAACGACTTCATTCCATGATATGTCTCATTGCCTCATAACAATATGGCTGACCAATGACAACCGAGGAATAAGTACATGTTCCGTTGAGAACGACATACAGCGCATTTGCTAGTTGGCGCACTTTTATACTATGGGTTTGAATTTTGCATCACCCTGTATATGTTTTCCATACAACAACCAAATATACTACCTAAGAATTGCAAACATGATGAAATGGTAAGAAAATCTACACATTACAACAAAAAATTTTAAAAAATGAAGATAGTACCTGTTGTTATACATGAAGCAATATAACCCTTGCAGTCTTGATGAGACCACGTGACACTCATCCTAAGTAGAAAAAGTATGTCTTCAAACACGAATTTTTTCACTTTAGTTCTAAACTCAACTAATTGGTATATAATGTTGTTAGGCAAAATCTCAACAATATAACATATGTCATTTTTATATATATTATATTGTTGTGCATTCTTCCTAACTACTGTATATTTAAGGCTATATCTCCGAAACTTCTGTATATTTTTTAATGAAATAAAGCTCAAATTGAAGAGCTGTACCCTCTTCATATTCTGACTGCAAGCAGCGCCCCCTACTGTAGAAGGAAAGTTATATTGTGCATATCATGTTTGGTACTGTTTTATTCATTTTACACTATATAAACGACTTCATTCCATGATATGTCTCATTGCCTCATAACAATATGGCTGACCAATGACAACCGAGGAATAAGTACATGTTCCGTTGAGAACGACATACAGCGCATTTGCTAGTTGGCGCACTTTTATACTATGGGTTTGAACTTTGCATCACCCTGTATATGTTTTCCATACAACAACCAAATATACTACCTAAGAATTGCAAACATGATAAAATGGTAAGAAAATCTACACATTACAACAAAAAATTTTAAAAAATGAAGATAGTACCTGTTGTTATACATGAAGCAATATAACCCTTGCAGTCTTGATGAGACCACGTGACACTCATCCTAAGTAGAAAAAGTATGTCTTCAAACACGAATTTCTTCACTTTTCTTCTAAACTCAACTAATTGGTATATAATGTTGTTAGGCAAAATCTCAACAATATAACATATGTCATTTTTATATATATTATATTGTTGTGCATTCTCCCTATCTACTGTATATTTAAAGCTATATCTCCGAAACTTCTGAATATATTTTAATGAAATAAAGCTCAAATTGAAGAGCTGTACCCTCTTCATATTCTGGCTGCAAGCAGCGCCCCCTACTGTAGAAGGAAAGTTATCTTGTGCATATCATGTTTGGTACTGTTTTATTCATTTTACACTATATAAACGATTTTATTCCATGATATGTCTCATTGCCTCATAACAATATGGCTGACCAATGACAACCGAGGAATAAGGACATGTACCGTTCAGAACTACATACAGCGCATTCGCTAATTGGTGCACTTTCTTCATTTTTTGAAAAACAAATAAAATTTTTATACTATGGGTTTGAATTTTGCATCACCCTGTATATGTTTTCCATACAACAACCAAATATACTACCTAAGAATTGCAAACATGATGAAATGGTAAGAAAATCTACACATTACAACAAAAAATTTTAAAAAATGAAGATAGTACCTGTTGTTATACATGAAGCAATATAACCCTTGCAGTCTTGATGAGACCATGTGACACTCATCCTAAGTAGAAAAAGTATGTCTTCAAACACGAATTTCTTCACTTTTCTTCTAAACTCAACTAATTGGTATGTATATGTTGTTAGGCAACATCTCAACAATATAACACATGTCATTTTTTATATATATTATATTGTATTGCATTCTTCCTAACTACTGTATATTTAAGTCTATATCTCCGAAACTTCTGAATAAATTTTAATGAAATCAAGCTCAAATTGAAGTGCTGTACCCATTTCATATTCTGACTGCAAACAGCGTCCCCTAGTGTAGAACGAAAGTTATCTTGTGCATATTTTGTTTGGTACTGTTTTATTCTTTTTACAGTATATAAACGACTTCATTCCATGATATGTCTCATTGCCTCATAACAATATGGCTGACCAATGACAACCGAGGAATAAGTACATGTTCCGTTGAGAACGACATACAGCGCATTTGCTAGTTGGCGCACTTTTATACTATGGGTTTGAATTTTGCATCACCCTGTATATGTTTTCCATACAACAACCAAATATACTACCTAAGAATTGCAAACATGATAAAATGGTAAGAAAATCTACACATTACAACAAAAAATTTTAAAAAATGAAGATAGTACCTGTTGTTATACATGAAGCAATATAACCCTTGCAGTCTTGATGAGACCACGTGACACTCATCCTAAGTAGAAAAAGTATGTCTTCAAACACGAATTTCTTCACTTTTCTTCTAAACTCAACTTATTGTTATATAATGTTGGTAGGCAAAATCTCAACAATATAACATATGTCATTTTTATATATATTATATTGTTGTACATTCTTCCTAACTACTGTATATTTAAGGCTATATCTCCGAAACTTCTGAATATATTTTAATGAAATAAAGCTCAAATTGAAGAGCTGTACCCTCTTCATATTCTGACTGCAAGCAGCGCCCCCTACTGTAGAAGGAAAGTTATATTGTGCATATCATGTTTGGTACTGTTTTATTCATTTTACACTATATAAACGACTTCATTCCATGATATGTCTCATTGCCTCATAACAATATGGCTGACCAATGACAACCGAGGAATAAGTACATGTTCCGTTGAGAACGACATACAGCGCATTTGCTAGTTGGCGCACTTTTATACTATGGGTTTGAATTTTGCATCACCCTGTATATGTTTTCCATACAACAACCAAATATACTACCTAAGAATTGCAAACATGATAAAATGGTAAGAAAATCTACACATTACAAGAAAAAATTTAAGAAATGATGATAGTACCTGTTGTTATACATGAAACAATATAACCCTTGCAGTCTTGATGAGACCACGTGACACTCATCCTAAGTAGAAAAAGTATGTCTTCAAACACGAATTTCTTCACTTTTCTTCTGAACTCAACTAATTGGTATATAATGTTGGTAGGCAAAATCTCAACAATATAACATATGTCATTTTTATATATATTATATTGTTGTGCATTCTTCCCAACTACTGTATATTTAAGGCTATATCTCCGAAACTTCTGAATATATTTTAATGAAATATAGCTCAAATTGAAGATCTGTACCCTCTTCATATTCTGACTGCAAGCAGCGCCCCCTACTGTAGAAGGAAAGTTATCTTGTGCATATCATGTTTGGTACTGTTTTATTCATTTTACACTATATAAACGATTTTATTCCATGATATGTCTCATTGCCTCATAACAATATGGCTGACCAATGACAACCGAGGAATAAGGACATGTACCGTTCAGAACTACATACAGCGCATTCGCTAATTGGTGCACTTTCTTCATTTTTTGAAAAACAAATAAAATTTTTATACTATGGGTTTGAATTTTGCATCACCCTGTATATGTTTTCCATACAACAACCAAATATACTACCTAAGAATTGCAAACATGATAAAATGGTAAGAAAATCTACACATTACAACAAAAAACTTTAAAAAATGAAGATAGTACCTGTTGTTATACATGAAGCAATATAACCCTTGCAGTCTTGATGAGACCATGTGACACTCATCCTAAGTAGAAAAAGTATGTCTTCAAACACGAATTTCTTCACTTTTCTTCTAAACTCAACTAATTGGTATATATATGTTGTTAGGCAACATCTCAACAATATAACATATGTCATTTTTTATATATATTATATTGTATTGCATTCTTCCTAACTACTGTATATTTAAGTCTATATCTCCGAAACTTCTGAATAAATTTTACTGAAATCAAGCTCAAATTGAAGAGCTGTAACCATTTCATATTCTGACTGCAAACAGCGTCCCCTAGTGTAGAACGAAAGTTATCTTGTGCATATTTTGTTTGGTACTGTTTTATTCTTTTTACAGTATATAAACGACTTCATTCCATGATATGTCTCATTGCCTCATAACAATATGGCTGACCAATGACAACCGAGGAATAAGTACATGTTCCGTTGAGAACGACATACAGCGCATTTGCTAGTTGGCGCACTTTTATACTATGGGTTTGAATTTTGCATCACCCTGTATATGTTTTCCATACAACAACCAAATATACTACCTAAGAATTGCAAACATGATGAAATGGTAAGAAAATCTACACATTACAACAAAAAATTTTAAAAAATGAAGATAGTACCTGTTGTTATACATGAAGCAATATAACCCTTGCAGTCTTGATGAGACCACGTGACACTCATCCTAAGTAGAAAAAGTATGTCTTCAAACACGAATTTTTTCACTTTAGTTCTAAACTCAACTAATTGGTATATAATGTTGTTAGGCAAAATCTCAACAATATAACATATGTCATTTTTATATATATTATATTGTTGTGCATTCTTCCTAACTACTGTATATTTAAGGCTATATCTCCGAAACTTCTGTATATTTTTTAATGAAATAAAGCTCAAATTGAAGAGCTGTACCCTCTTCATATTCTGACTGCAAGCAGCGCCCCCTACTGTAGAAGGAAAGTTATATTGTGCATATCATGTTTGGTACTGTTTTATTCATTTTACACTATATAAAAGACTTCATTCCATGATATGTCTCATTGCCTCATAACAATATGGCTGACCAATGACAACCGAGGAATAAGTACATGTTCCGTTGAGAACGACATACAGCGCATTTGCTAGTTGGCGCACTTTTATACTATGGGTTTGAACTTTGCATCACCCTGTATATGTTTTCCATACAACAACCAAATATACTACCTAAGAATTGCAAACATGATAAAATGGTAAGAAAATCTACACATTACAACAAAAAATTTTAAAAAATGAAGATAGTACCTGTTGTTATACATGAAGCAATATAACCCTTGCAGTCTTGATGAGACCACGTGACACTCATCCTAAGTAGAAAAAGTATGTCTTCAAACACGAATTTCTTCACTTTTCTTCTAAACTCAACTAATTGGTATATAATGTTGTTAGGCAAAATCTCAACAATATAACATATGTCATTTTTATATATATTATATTGTTGTGCATTCTCCCTATCTACTGTATATTTAAAGCTATATCTCCGAAACTTCTGAATATATTTTAATGAAATAAAGCTCAAATTGAAGAGCTGTACCCTCTTCATATTCTGGCTGCAAGCAGCGCCCCCTACTGTAGAAGGAAAGTTATCTTGTGCATATCATGTTTGGTACTGTTTTATTCATTTTACACTATATAAACGATTTTATTCCATGATATGTCTCATTGCCTCATAACAATATGGCTGACCAATGACAACCGAGGAATAAGGACATGTACCGTTCAGAACTACATACAGCGCATTCGCTAATTGGTGCACTTTCTTCATTTTTTGAAAAACAAATAAAATTTTTATACTATGGGTTTGAATTTTGCATCACCCTGTATATGTTTTCCATACAACAACCAAATATACTACCTAAGAATTGCAAACATGATGAAATGGTAAGAAAATCTACACATTACAACAAAAAATTTTAAAAAATGAAGATAGTACCTGTTGTTATACATGAAGCAATATAACCCTTGCAGTCTTGATGAGACCACGTGACACTCATCCTAAGTAGAAAAAGTATGTCTTCAAACACGAATTTTTTCACTTTTCTTCTAAACTCAACTAATTGGTATATAA
Source organism: Thermobia domestica (assembly GCF_964235325.1). Classification (NCBI taxonomy): domain Eukaryota; kingdom Metazoa; phylum Arthropoda; class Insecta; order Zygentoma; family Lepismatidae; genus Thermobia; species Thermobia domestica. The sequence continues at coordinate 91,659 of NW_027656059.1, forward strand.
TGTTGTTAGGCAAAATCTCAACAATATAACATATGTCATTTTTATATATATTATATTGTTGTGCATTCTTCCTAACTACTGTATATTTAAGGCTATATCTCCGAAACTTCTGAATATATTTTAATGAAATAAAGCTCAAATTGAAGAGCTGTACCCTCTTCATATTCTGACTGCAAGCAGCGCCCCCTACTGTAGAAGGAAAGTTATATTGTGCATATCATGTTTGGTACTGTTTTATTCTTTTTACAGTATATAAACGACTTCATTCCATGATATGTCTCATTGCCTCATAACAATATGGCTGACCAATGACAACCGAGGAATAAGTACATGTTCCGTTGAGAACGACATACAGCGCATTTGCTAGTTGGCGCACTTTTATACTATGGGTTTGAATTTTGCATCACCCTGTATATGTTTTCCATACAACAACCAAATATACTACCTAAGAATTGCAAACATGATAAAATGGTAAGAAAATCTACACATTACAACAAAAAATTTTAAAAAATGAAGATAGTACCTGTTGTTATACATGAAGCAATATAACCCTTGCAGTCTTGATGAGACCACGTGACACTCATCCTAAGTAGAAAAAGTATGTCTTCAAACACGAATTTCTTCACTCTTCTTCTAAACTCAACTAATTGGTATATAATGTTGTTAGGCAAAATCTCAACAATATAACATATGTCATTTTTATATATATTATATTGTTGTGCATTCTCCCTAACTACTGTATATTTAAAGCTATATCTCCGAAACTTCTGAATATATTTTAATGAAATAAAGCTCAAATTGAAGAGCTCTACCCTCTTCATATTCTGACTGCAAGCAGCGCCCCCTACTGTAGAAGGAAAGTTATATTGTGCATATCATGTTTGGTACTGTTTTATTCATTTTACACTATATAAACGATTTTATTCCATGATATAACTCATTGCCTCATAACAATATGGCTGACCAATGACAACCGAGGAATAAGGACATGTACCGTTCAGAACTACATACAGCGCATTCGCTAATTGGCGCACTTTCTTCATTTTTTGAAAAACAAATAAAATTTTTATACTATGGGTTTGAATTTTGCATCACCCTGTATATGTTTTCCATACAACAACCAAATATACTACCTAAGAATTGCAAACATGATGAAATGGTAAGAAAATCTACACATTACAACAAAAAATTTTAAAAAATGAAGATAGTACCTGTTGTTATACATGAAGCAATATAACCCTTGCAGTCTTGATGAGACCATGTGACACTCATCCTAAGTAGAAAAAGTATGTCTTCAAACACGAATTTCTTCACTTTTCTTCTAAACTCAACTAATTGGTATGTATATGTTGTTAGGCAACATCTCAACAATATAACACATGTCATTTTTTATATATATTATATTGTATTGCATTCTTCCTAACTACTGTATATTTAAGTCTATATCTCCGAAACTTCTGAATAAATTTTAATGAAATCAAGCTCAAATTGAAGTGCTGTACCCATTTCATATTCTGACTGCAAACAGCGTCCCCTAGTGTAGAACGAAAGTTATCTTGTGCATATTTTGTTTGGTACTGTTTTATTCTTTTTACAGTATATAAACGACTTCATTCCATGATATGTCTCATTGCCTCATAACAATATGGCTGACCAATGACAACCGAGGAATAAGTACATGTTCCGTTGAGAACGACATACAGCGCATTTGCTAGTTGGCGCACTTTTATACTATGGGTTTGAATTTTGCATCACCCTGTATATGTTTTCCATACAACAACCAAATATACTACCTAAGAATTGCAAACATGATAAAATGGTAAGAAAATCTACACATTACAACAAAAAATTTTAAAAAATGAAGATAGTACCTGTTGTTATACATGAAGCAATATAACCCTTGCAGTCTTGATGAGACCACGTGACACTCATCCTAAGTAGAAAAAGTATGTCTTCAAACACGAATTTCTTCACTTTTCTTCTAAACTCAACTTATTGTTATATAATGTTGGTAGGCAAAATCTCAACAATATAACATATGTCATTTTTATATATATTATATTGTTGTGCATTCTTCCTAACTACTGTATATTTAAGGCTATATCTCCGAAACTTCTGAATATATTTTAATGAAATAAAGCTCAAATTGAAGAGCTGTACCCTCTTCATATTCTGACTGCAAGCAGCGCCCCCTACTGTAGAAGGAAAGTTATATTGTGCATATCATGTTTGGTACTGTTTTATTCATTTTACACTATATAAACGACTTCATTCCATGATATGTCTCATTGCCTCATAACAATATGGCTGACCAATGACAACCGAGGAATAAGTACATGTTCCGTTGAGAACGACATACAGCGCATTTGCTAGTTGGCGCACTTTTATACTATGGGTTTGAATTTTGCATCACCCTGTATATGTTTTCCATACAACAACCAAATATACTACCTAAGAATTGCAAACATGATAAAATGGTAAGAAAATCTACACATTACAAGAAAAAATTTAAGAAATGATGATAGTACCTGTTGTTATACATGAAACAATATAACCCTTGCAGTCTTGATGAGACCACGTGACACTCATCCTAAGTACAAAAAGTATGTCTTCAAACACGAATTTCTTCACTTTTCTTCTGAACTCAACTAATTGGTATATAATGTTGGTAGGCAAAATCTCAACAATATAACATATGTCATTTTTATATATATTATATTGTTGTGCATTCTTCCCAACTACTGTATATTTAAGGCTATATCTCCGAAACTTCTGAATATATTTTAATGAAATATAGCTCAAATTGAAGATCTGTACCCTCTTCATATTCTGACTGCAAGCAGCGCCCCCTACTGTAGAAGGAAAGTTATCTTGTGCATATCATGTTTGGTACTGTTTTATTCATTTTACACTATATAAACGATTTTATTCCATGATATGTCTCATTGCCTCATAACAATATGGCTGACCAATGACAACCGAGGAATAAGGACATGTACCGTTCAGAACTACATACAGCGCATTCGCTAATTGGTGCACTTTCTTCATTTTTTGAAAAACAAATAAAATTTTTATACTATGGGTTTGAATTTTGCATCACCCTGTATATGTTTTCCATACAACAACCAAATATACTACCTAAGAATTGCAAACATGATAAAATGGTAAGAAAATCTACACATTACAACAAAAAACTTTAAAAAATGAAGATAGTACCTGTTGTTATACATGAAGCAATATAACCCTTGCAGTCTTGATGAGACCATGTGACACTCATCCTAAGTAGAAAAAGTATGTCTTCAAACACGAATTTCTTCACTTTTCTTCTAAACTCAACTAATTGGTATATATATGTTGTTAGGCAACATCTCAACAATATAACATATGTCATTTTTTATATATATTATATTGTATTGCATTCCTCCTAACTACTGTATATTTAAGTCTATATCTCCGAAACTTCTGAATAAATTTTACTGAAATCAAGCTCAAATTGAAGAGCTGTAACCATTTCATATTCTGACTGCAAACAGCGTCCCCTAGTGTAGAACGAAAGTTATCTTGTGCATATTTTGTTTGGTACTGTTTTATTCTTTTTACAGTATATAAACGACTTCATTCCATGATATGTCTCATTGCCTCATAACAATATGGCTGACCAATGACAACCGAGGAATAAGTACATGTTCCGTTGAGAACGACATACGGCGCATTTGCTAGTTGGCGCACTTTTATACTATGGGTTTGAATTTTGCATCACCCTGTATATGTTTTCCATACAACAACCAAATATACTACCTAAGAATTGCAAACATGATGAAATGGTAAGAAAATCTACACATTACAACAAAAAATTTTAAAAAATGAAGATAGTACCTGTTGTTATACATGAAGCAATATAACCCTTGCAGTCTTGATGAGACCACGTGACACTCATCCTAAGTAGAAAAAGTATGTCTTCAAACACGAATTTTTTCACTTTAGTTCTAAACTCAACTAATTGGTATATAATGTTGTTAGGCAAAATCTCAACAATATAACATATGTCATTTTTATATATATTATATTGTTGTGCATTCTTCCTAACTACTGTATATTTAAGGCTATATCTCCGAAACTTCTGAATATATTTTAATGAAATAAAGCTCAAATTGAAGAGCTGTACCCTCTTCATATTCTGACTGCAAGCAGCGCCCCCTACTGTAGAAGGAAAGTTATATTGTGCATATCATGTTTGGTACTGTTTTATTCATTTTACACTATATAAACGACTTCATTCCATGATATGTCTCATTGCCTCATAACAATATGGCTGACCAATGACAACCGAGGAATAAGTACATGTTCCGTTGAGAACGACATACAGCGCATTTGCTAGTTGGCGCACTTTTATACTATGGGTTTGAATTTTGCATCACCCTGTATATGTTTTCCATACAACAACCAAATATACTACCTAAGAATTGCAAACATGATAAAATGGTAAGAAAATCTACACATTACAACAAAAAATTTTAAAAAATGAAGATAGTACCTGTTGTTATACATGAAGCAATATAACCCTTGCAGTCTTGATGAGACCACGTGACACTCATCCTAAGTAGAAAAAGTATGTCTTCAAACACGAATTTCTTCACTTTTCTTCTAAACTCAACTAATTGGTATGTATATGTTGTTAGGCAACATCTCAACAATATAACATATGTCATTTTTTATATATATTATATTGTATTGCATTCTTCCTAACTACTGTATATTTAAGTCTATATCTCCGAAACTTCTGAATAAATTTTAATGAAATCAAGCTCAAATTGAAGTGCTGTACCCATTTCATATTCTGACTGCAAACAGCGTCCCCTAGTGTAGAACGAAAGTTATCTTGTGCATATTTTGTTTGGTACTGTTTTATTCTTTTTACAGTATATAAACGACTTCATTCCATGATATGTCTCATTGCCTCATAACAATATGGCTGACCAATGACAACCGAGGAATAAGTACATGTTCCGTTGAGAACGACATACAGCGCATTTGCTAGTTGGCGCACTTTTATACTATGGGTTTGAATTTTGCATCACCCTGTATATGTTTTCCATACAACAACCAAATATACTACCTAAGAATTGCAAACATGATAAAATGGTAAGAAAATCTACACATTACAACAAAAAATTTTAAAAAATGAAGATAGTACCTGTTGTTATACATGAAGCAATATAACCCTTGCAGTCTTGATGAGACCACGTGACACTCATCCTAAGTAGAAAAAGTATGACTTCAAACACGAATTTTTTCACTTTAGTTCTAAACTCAACTAATTGGTATATAATGTTGTTAGGCAAAATCTCAACAATATAACATATGTCATTTTTATATATATTATATTGTTGTGCATTCTTCCTAACTACTGTATATTTAAGGCTATATCTCCGAAACTTCTGAATATATTTTAATGAAATAAAGCTCAAATTGAAGAGCTGTACCCTCTTCATATTCTGACTGCAAGCAGCGCCCCCTACTGTAGAAGGAAAGTTATATTGTGCATATCATGTTTGGTACTGTTTTATTCATTTTACACTATATAAACGACTTCATTCCATGATATGTCTCATTGCCTCATAACAATATGGCTGACCAATGACAACCGAGGAATAAGTACATGTTCCGTTGAGAACGACATACAGCGCATTTGCTAGTTGGCGCACTTTTATACTATGGGTTTGAACTTTGCATCACCCTGTATATGTTTTCCATACAACAACCAAATATACTACCTAAGAATTGCAAACATGATAAAATGGTAAGAAAATCTACACATTACAACAAAAAATTTTAAAAAATGAAGATAGTACCTGTTGTTATACATGAAGCAATATAACCCTTGCAGTCTTGATGAGACCACGTGACACTCATCCTAAGTAGAAAAAGTATGTCTTCAAACACGAATTTCTTCACTTTTCTTCTAAACTCAACTAATTGGTATATAATGTTGTTAGGCAAAATCTCAACAATATAACATATGTCATTTTTATATATATTATATTGTTGTGCATTCTCCCTATCTACTGTATATTTAAAGCTATATCTCCGAAACTTCTGAATATATTTTAATGAAATAAAGCTCAAATTGAAGAGCTGTACCCTCTTCATATTCTGGCTGCAAGCAGCGCCCCCTACTGTAGAAGGAAAGTTATCTTGTGCATATCATGTTTGGTACTGTTTTATTCATTTTACACTATATAAACGATTTTATTCCATGATATGTCTCATTGCCTCATAACAATATGGCTGACCAATGACAACCGAGGAATAAGGACATGTACCGTTCAGAACTACATACAGCGCATTCGCTAATTGGTGCACTTTCTTCATTTTTTGAAAAACAAATAAAATTTTTATACTATGGGTTTGAATTTTGCATCACCCTGTATATGTTTTCCATACAACAACCAAATATACTACCTAAGAATTGCAAACATGATGAAATGGTAAGAAAATCTACACATTACAACAAAAAATTTTAAAAAATGAAGATAGTACCTGTTGTTATACATGAAGCAATATAACCCTTGCAGTCTTGATGAGACCACGTGACACTCATCCTAAGTAGAAAAAGTATGTCTTCAAACACGAATTTTTTCACTTTTCTTCTAAACTCAACTAATTGGTATATAATGTTGTTAGGCAAAATCTCAACATTATAACATATGTCATTTTTATATATATTATATTGTTGTGCATTCTTCCTAACTACTGTATATTTAAGGCTATATCTCCGAAACTTCTGAATATATTTTAATGAAATAAAGCTCAAATTGAAGAGCTGTACCCTCTTCATATTCTGACTGCAAGCAGCGCCCCCTACTGTAGAAGGAAAGTTATATTGTGCATATCATGTTTGGTACTGTTTTATTCATTTTACACTATATAAACGACTTCATTCCATGATATGTCTCATTGCCTCATAACAATATGGCTGACCAATGACAACCGAGGAATAAGTACATGTTCCGTTGAGAACGACATACAGCGCATTTGCTAGTTGGCGCACTTTTATACTATGGGTTTGAATTTTGCATCACCCTGTATATGTTTTCCATACAACAACCAAATATACTACCTAAGAATTGCAAACATGATAAAATGGTAAGAAAATCTACACATTACAACAAAAAATTTTAAAAAATGAAGATAGTACCTGTTGTTATACATGAAGCAATATAACCCTTGCAGTCTTGATGAGACCACGTGACACTCATCCTAAGTAGAAAAAGTATGTCTTCAAACACGAATTTCTTCACTCTTCTTCTAAACTCAACTAATTGGTATATAATGTTGTTAGGCAAAATCTCAACAATATAACATATGTCATTTTTATATATATTATATTGTTGTGCATTCTCCCTAACTACTGTATATTTAAAGCTATATCTCCGAAACTTCTGAATATATTTTAATGAAATAAAGCTCAAATTGAAGAGCTCTACCCTCTTCATATTCTGACTGCAAGCAGCGCCCCCTACTGTAGAAGGAAAGTTATATTGTGCATATCATGTTTGGTACTGTTTTATTCATTTTACACTATATAAACGATTTTATTCCATGATATAACTCATTGCCTCATAACAATATGGCTGACCAATGACAACCGAGGAATAAGGACATGTACCGTTCAGAACTACATACAGCGCATTCGCTAATTGGCGCACTTTCTTCATTTTTTGAAAAACAAATAAAATTTTTATACTATGGGTTTGAATTTTGCATCACCCTGTATATGTTTTCCATACAACAACCAAATATACTACCTAAGAATTGCAAACATGATGAAATGGTAAGAAAATCTACACATTACAACAAAAAATTTTAAAAAATGAAGATAGTACCTGTTGTTATACATGAAGCAATATAACCCTTGCAGTCTTGATGAGACCATGTGACACTCATCCTAAGTAGAAAAAGTATGTCTTCAAACACGAATTTCTTCACTTTTCTTCTAAACTCAACTAATTGGTATGTATATGTTGTTAGGCAACATCTCAACAATATAACACATGTCATTTTTTATATATATTATATTGTATTGCATTCTTCCTAACTACTGTATATTTAAGTCTATATCTCCGAAACTTCTGAATAAATTTTAATGAAATCAAGCTCAAATTGAAGTGCTGTACCCATTTCATATTCTGACTGCAAACAGCGTCCCCTAGTGTAGAACGAAAGTTATCTTGTGCATATTTTGTTTGGTACTGTTTTATTCTTTTTACAGTATATAAACGACTTCATTCCATGATATGTCTCATTGCCTCATAACAATATGGCTGACCAATGACAACCGAGGAATAAGTACATGTTCCGTTGAGAACGACATACAGCGCATTTGCTAGTTGGCGCACTTTTATACTATGGGTTTGAATTTTGCATCACCCTGTATATGTTTTCCATACAACAACCAAATATACTACCTAAGAATTGCAAACATGATAAAATGGTAAGAAAATCTACACATTACAACAAAAAATTTTAAAAAATGAAGATAGTACCTGTTGTTATACATGAAGCAATATAACCCTTGCAGTCTTGATGAGACCACGTGACACTCATCCTAAGTAGAAAAAGTATGTCTTCAAACACGAATTTTTTCACTTTAGTTCTAAACTCAACTAATTGGTATATAATGTTGTTAGGCAAAATCTCAACAATATAACATATGTCATTTTTATATATATTATATTGTTGTGCATTCTTCCTAACTACTGTATATTTAAGGCTATATCTCCGAAACTTCTGAATATATTTTAATGAAATAAAGCTCAAATTGAAGAGCTGTACCCTCTTCATATTCTGACTGCAAGCAGCGCCCCCTACTGTAGAAGGAAAGTTATATTGTGCATATCATGTTTGGTACTGTTTTATTCATTTTACACTATATAAACGACTTCATTCCATGATATGTCTCATTGCCTCATAACAATATGGCTGACCAATGACAACCGAGGAATAAGTACATGTTCCGTTGAGAACGACATACAGCGCATTTGCTAGTTGGCGCACTTTTATACTATGGGTTTGAACTTTGCATCACCCTGTATATGTTTTCCATACAACAACCAAATATACTACCTAAGAATTGCAAACATGATAAAATGGTAAGAAAATCTACACATTACAACAAAAAATTTTAAAAAATGAAGATAGTACCTGTTGTTATACATGAAGCAATATAACCCTTGCAGTCTTGATGAGACCACGTGACACTCATCCTAAGTAGAAAAAGTATGTCTTCAAACACGAATTTCTTCACTTTTCTTCTAAACTCAACTAATTGGTATATAATGTTGTTAGGCAAAATCTCAACAATATAACATATGTCATTTTTATATATATTATATTGTTGTGCATTCTCCCTATCTACTGTATATTTAAAGCTATATCTCCGAAACTTCTGAATATATTTTAATGAAATAAAGCTCAAATTGAAGAGCTGTACCCTCTTCATATTCTGGCTGCAAGCAGCGCCCCCTACTGTAGAAGGAAAGTTATCTTGTGCATATCATGTTTGGTACTGTTTTATTCATTTTACACTATATAAACGATTTTATTCCATGATATGTCTCATTGCCTCATAACAATATGGCTGACCAATGACAACCGAGGAATAAGGACATGTACCGTTCAGAACTACATACAGCGCATTCGCTAATTGGTGCACTTTCTTCATTTTTTGAAAAACAAATAAAATTTTTATACTATGGGTTTGAATTTTGCATCACCCTGTATATGTTTTCCATACAACAACCAAATATACTACCTAAGAATTGCAAACATGATGAAATGGTAAGAAAATCTACACATTACAACAAAAAATTTTAAAAAATGAAGATAGTACCTGTTGTTATACATGAAGCAATATAACCCTTGCAGTCTTGATGAGACCACGTGACACTCATCCTAAGTAGAAAAAGTATGTCTTCAAACACGAATTTTTTCACTTTTCTTCTAAACTCAACTAATTGGTATATAATGTTGTTAGGCAAAATCTCAACATTATAACATATGTCATTTTTATATATATTATATTGTTGTGCATTCTTCCTAACTACTGTATATTTAAGGCTATATCTCCGAAACTTCTGAATATATTTTAATGAAATAAAGCTCAAATTGAAGAGCTGTACCCTCTTCATATTCTGACTGCAAGCAGCGCCCCCTACTGTAGAAGGAAAGTTATATTGTGCATATCATGTTTGGTACTGTTTTATTCATTTTACACTATATAAACGACTTCATTCCATGATATGTCTCATTGCCTCATAACAATATGGCTGACCAATGACAACCGAGGAATAAGTACATGTTCCGTTGAGAACGACATACAGCGCATTTGCTAGTTGGCGCACTTTTATACTATGGGTTTGAATTTTGCATCACCCTGTATATGTTTTCCATACAACAACCAAATATACTACCTAAGAATTGCAAACATGATAAAATGGTAAGAAAATCTACACATTACAACAAAAAATTTTAAAAAATGAAGATAGTACCTGTTGTTATACATGAAGCAATATAACCCTTGCAGTCTTGATGAGACCACGTGACACTCATCCTAAGTAGAAAAAGTATGTCTTCAAACACGAATTTCTTCACTCTTCTTCTAAACTCAACTAATTGGTATATAATGTTGTTAGGCAAAATCTCAACAATATAACATATGTCATTTTTATATATATTATATTGTTGTGCATTCTCCCTAACTACTGTATATTTAAAGCTATATCTCCGAAACTTCTGAATATATTTTAATGAAATAAAGCTCAAATTGAAGAGCTCTACCCTCTTCATATTCTGACTGCAAGCAGCGCCCCCTACTGTAGAAGGAAAGTTATATTGTGCATATCATGTTTGGTACTGTTTTATTCATTTTACACTATATAAACGATTTTATTCCATGATATAACTCATTGCCTCATAACAATATGGCTGACCAATGACAACCGAGGAATAAGGACATGTACCGTTCAGAACTACATACAGCGCATTCGCTAATTGGCGCACTTTCTTCATTTTTTGAAAAACAAATAAAATTTTTATACTATGGGTTTGAATTTTGCATCACCCTGTATATGTTTTCCATACAACAACCAAATATACTACCTAAGAATTGCAAACATGATGAAATGGTAAGAAAATCTACACATTACAACAAAAAATTTTAAAAAATGAAGATAGTACCTGTTGTTATACATGAAGCAATATAACCCTTGCAGTCTTGATGAGACCATGTGACACTCATCCTAAGTAGAAAAAGTATGTCTTCAAACACGAATTTCTTCACTTTTCTTCTAAACTCAACTAATTGGTATGTATATGTTGTTAGGCAACATCTCAACAATATAACACATGTCATTTTTTATATATATTATATTGTATTGCATTCTTCCTAACTACTGTATATTTAAGTCTATATCTCCGAAACTTCTGAATAAATTTTAATGAAATCAAGCTCAAATTGAAGTGCTGTACCCATTTCATATTCTGACTGCAAACAGCGTCCCCTAGTGTAGAACGAAAGTTATCTTGTGCATATTTTGTTTGGTACTGTTTTATTCTTTTTACAGTATATAAACGACTTCATTCCATGATATGTCTCATTGCCTCATAACAATATGGCTGACCAATGACAACCGAGGAATAAGTACATGTTCCGTTGAGAACGACACACAGCGCATTTGCTAGTTGGCGCACTTTTATACTATGGGTTTGAATTTTGCATCACCCTGTATATGTTTTCCATACAACAACCAAATATACTACCTAAGAATTGCAAACATGATAAAATGGTAAGAAAATCTACACATTACAACAAAAAATTTTAAAAAATGAAGATAGTACCTGTTGTTATACATGAAGCAATATAACCCTTGCAGTCTTGATGAGACCACGTGACACTCATCCTAAGTAGAAAAAGTATGTCTTCAAACACGAATTTCTTCACTTTTCTTCTAAACTCAACTTATTGTTATATAATGTTGGTAGGCAAAATCTCAACAATATAACATATGTCATTTTTATATATATTATATTGTTGTGCATTCTTCCTAACTACTGTATATTTAAGGCTATATCTCCGAAACTTCTGAATATATTTTAATGAAATAAAGCTCAAATTGAAGAGCTGTACCCTCTTCATATTCTGACTGCAAGCAGCGCCCCCTACTGTAGAAGGAAAGTTATATTGTGCATATCATGTTTGGTACTGTTTTATTCATTTTACACTATATAAACGACTTCATTCCATGATATGTCTCATTGCCTCATAACAATATGGCTGACCAATGACAACCGAGGAACAAGTACATGTTCCGTTGAGAACGACATACAGCGCATTTGCTAGTTGGCGCACTTTTATACTATGGGTTTGAATTTTGCATCACCCTGTATATGTTTTCCATACAACAACCAAATATACTACCTAAGAATTGCAAACATGATAAAATGGTAAGAAAATCTACACATTACAAGAAAAAATTTAAGAAATGATGATAGTACCTGTTGTTATACATGAAACAATATAACCCTTGCAGTCTTGATGAGACCACGTGACACTCATCCTAAGTAGAAAAAGTATGTCTTCAAACACGAATTTCTTCACTTTTCTTCTGAACTCAACTAATTGGTATATAATGTTGGTAGGCAAAATCTCAACAATATAACATATGTCATTTTTATATATATTATATTGTTGTGCATTCTTCCCAACTACTGTATATTTAAGGCTATATCTCCGAAACTTCTGAATATATTTTAATGAAATATAGCTCAAATTGAAGATCTGTACCCTCTTCATATTCTGACTGCAAGCAGCGCCCCCTACTGTAGAAGGAAAGTTATCTTGTGCATATCATGTTTGGTACTGTTTTATTCATTTTACACTATATAAACGATTTTATTCCATGATATGTCTCATTGCCTCATAACAATATGGCTGACCAATGACAACCGAGGAATAAGGACATGTACCGTTCAGAACTACATACAGCGCATTCGCTAATTGGTGCACTTTCTTCATTTTTTGAAAAACAAATAAAATTTTTATACTATGGGTTTGAATTTTGCATCACCCTGTATATGTTTTCCATACAACAACCAAATATACTACCTAAGAATTGCAAACATGATAAAATGGTAAGAAAATCTACACATTACAACAAAAAACTTTAAAAAATGAAGATAGTACCTGTTGTTATACATGAAGCAATATAACCCTTGCAGTCTTGATGAGACCATGTGACACTCATCCTAAGTAGAAAAAGTATGTCTTCAAACACGAATTTCTTCACTTTTCTTCTAAACTCAACTAATTGGTATATATATGTTGTTAGGCAACATCTCAACAATATAACATATGTCATTTTTTATATATATTATATTGTATTGCATTCCTCCTAACTACTGTATATTTAAGTCTATATCTCCGAAACTTCTGAATAAATTTTACTGAAATCAAGCTCAAATTGAAGAGCTGTAACCATTTCATATTCTGACTGCAAACAGCGTCCCCTAGTGTAGAACGAAAGTTATCTTGTGCATATTTTGTTTGGTACTGTTTTATTCTTTTTACAGTATATAAACGACTTCATTCCATGATATGTCTCATTGCCTCATAACAATATGGCTGACCAATGACAACCGAGGAATAAGTACATGTTCCGTTGAGAACGACATACAGCGCATTTGCTAGTTGGCGCACTTTTATACTATGGGTTTGAATTTTGCATCACCCTGTATATGTTTTCCATACAACAACCAAATATACTACCTAAGAATTGCAAACATGATGAAATGGTAAGAAAATCTACACATTACAACAAAAAATTTTAAAAAATGAAGATAGTACCTGTTGTTATACATGAAGCAATATAACCCTTGCAGTCTTGATGAGACCACGTGACACTCATCCTAAGTAGAAAAAGTATGTCTTCAAACACGAATTTTTTCACTTTAGTTCTAAACTCAACTAATTGGTATATAATGTTGTTAGGCAAAATCTCAACAATATAACATATGTCATTTTTATATATATTATATTGTTGTGCATTCTTCCTAACTACTGTATATTTAAGGCTATATCTCCGAAACTTCTGAATATATTTTAATGAAATAAAGCTCAAATTGAAGAGCTGTACCCTCTTCATATTCTGACTGCAAGCAGCGCCCCCTACTGTAGAAGGAAAGTTATATTGTGCATATCATGTTTGGTACTGTTTTATTCATTTTACACTATATAAACGACTTCATTCCATGATATGTCTCATTGCCTCATAACAATATGGCTGACCAATGACAACCGAGGAATAAGTACATGTTCCGTTGAGAACGACATACAGCGCATTTGCTAGTTGGCGCACTTTTATACTATGGGTTTGAATTTTGCATCACCCTGTATATGTTTTCCATACAACAACCAAATATACTACCTAAGAATTGCAAACATGATAAAATGGTAAGAAAATCTACACATTACAACAAAAAATTTTAAAAAATGAAGATAGTACCTGTTGTTATACATGAAGCAATATAACCCTTGCAGTCTTGATGAGACCACGTGACACTCATCCTAAGTAGAAAAAGTATGTCTTCAAACACGAATTTCTTCACTTTTCTTCTAAACTCAACTAATTGGTATGTATATGTTGTTAGGCAACATCTCAACAATATAACATATGTCATTTTTTATATATATTATATTGTATTGCATTCTTCCTAACTACTGTATATTTAAGTCTATATCTCCGAAACTTCTGAATAAATTTTAATGAAATCAAGCTCAAATTGAAGTGCTGTACCCATTTCATATTCTGACTGCAAACAGCGTCCCCTAGTGTAGAACGAAAGTTATCTTGTGCATATTTTGTTTGGTACTGTTTTATTCATTTTACACTATATAAACGACTTCATTCCATGATATGTCTCATTGCCTCATAACAATATGGCTGACCAATGACAACCGAGGAATAAGTACATGTTCCGTTGAGAACGACATACAGCGCATTTGCTAGTTGGCGCACTTTTATACTATGGGTTTGAATTTTGCATCACCCTGTATATGTTTTCCATACAACAACCAAATATACTACCTAAGAATTGCAAACATGATAAAATGGTAAGAAAATCTACACATTACAACAAAAAATTTTAAAAAATGAAGATAGTACCTGTTGTTATACATGAAGCAATATAACCCTTGCAGTCTTGATGAGACCACGTGACACTCATCCTAAGTAGAAAAAGTATGTCTTCAAACACGAATTTCTTCACTTTTCTTCTAAACTCAACTTATTGTTATATAATGTTGGTAGGCAAAATCTCAACAATATAACATATGTCATTTTTATATATATTATATTGTTGTGCATTCTTCCTAACTACTGTATATTTAAGGCTATATCTCCGAAACTTCTGAATATATTTTAATGAAATAAAGCTCAAATTGAAGAGCTGTACCCTCTTCATATTCTGACTGCAAGCAGCGCCCCCTACTGTAGAAGGAAAGTTATATTGTGCATATCATGTTTGTTACTGTTTTATTCATTTTACACTATATAAACGACTTCATTCCATGATATGTCTCATTGCCTCATAACAATATGGCTGACCAATGACAACCGAGGAATAAGTACATGTTCCGTTGAGAACGACATACAGCGCATTTGCTAGTTGGCGCACTTTTATACTATGGGTTTGAATTTTGCATCACCCTGTATATGTTTTCCATACAACAACCAAATATACTACCTAAGAATTGCAAACATGATAAAATGGTAAGAAAATCTACACATTACAAGAAAAAATTTAAGAAATGAAGATAGTACCTGTTGTTATACATGAAACAATATAACCCTTGCAGTCTTGATGAGACCACGTGACACTCATCCTAAGTAGAAAAAGTATGTCTTCAAACACGAATTTCTTCACTTTTCTTCTAAACTCAACTAATTGGTATATAATGTTGGTAGGCAAAATCTCAACAATATAACATATGTCATTTTTATATATATTATATTGTTGTGCATTCTTCCTAACTACTGTATATTTAAGGCTATATCTCCGAAACTTCTGAATATATTTTAATGAAATAGAGCTCAAATTGAAGATCTGTACCCTCTTCATATTCTGACTGCAAGCAGCGCCCCCTACTGTAGAAGGAAAGTTATCTTGTGCATATCATGTTTGGTACTGTTTTATTCATTTTACACTATATAAACGACTTCATTCCATGATATGTCTCATTGCCTCATAACAATATGGCTGACCAATGACAACCGAGGAATAAGTACATGTTCCGTTGAGAACGACATACAGCGCATTTGCTAGTTGGCGCACTTTTATACTATGGGTTTGAATTTTGCATCACCCTGTATATGTTTTCCATACAACAACCAAATATACTACCTAAGAATTGCAAACATGATAAAATGGTAAGAAAATCTACACATTACAAGAAAAAATTTAAAAAATGAAGATAGTACCTGTTGTTATACATGAAGCAATATAACCCTTGCAGTCTTGATGAGACCACGTGACACTCATCCTAAGTAGAAAAAGTATGTCTTCAAACACGAATTTCTTCACTTTTCTTCTAAACTCAACTAATTGGTATATAATGTTGTTAGGCAAAATCTCAACAATATAACATATGTCATTTTTATATATATTATATTGTTGTGCATTCTTCCTAACTACTGTATATTTAAGGCTATATCTCCGAAACTTCTGAATATTATTTAATGAAATAAAACTCAAATTGAAGAGCTGTACCCTCTTCATATTCTGACTGCAAGCAGCGCCCCCTACTGTAGAAGGAAAGTTATATTGTGCATATCATGTTTGTTACTGTTTTATTCATTTTACACTATATAAACGATTTTATTCCATGATATGTCTCATTGCCTCATAACAATATGGCTGACCAATGACAACCGAGGAATAAGGACATGTACCGTTCAGAACTACATACAGCGCATTCGCTAATTGGTGCACTTTCTTCATTTTTTGAAAAACAAATAAAATTTTTATACTATGGGTTTGAATTTTGCATCACCCTGTATATGTTTTCCATACAACAACCAAATATACTACCTAAGAATTGCAAACATGATGAAATGGTAAGAAAATCTACACATTACAACAAAAAATTTTAAAAAATGAAGATAGTACCTGTTGTTATACATGAAGCAATATAACCCTTGCAGTCTTGATGAGACCATGTGACACTCATCCTAAGTAGAAAAAGTATGTCTTCAAACACGAATTTCTTCACTTTTCTTCTAAACTCAACTAATTGGTATATATATGTTGTTAGGCAACATCTCAACAATATAACATATGTCATTTTTTATATATATTATATTGTATTGCATTCTTCCTAACTACTGTATATTTAAGTCTATATCTCCGAAACTTCTGAATAAATTTTACTGAAATCAAGCTCAAATTGAAGAGCTGTAACCATTTCATATTCTGACTGCAAACAGCGTCCCCTAGTGTAGAACGAAAGTTATCTTGTGCATATTTTGTTTGGTACTGTTTTATTCTTTTTACAGTATATAAACGACTTCATTCCATGATATGTCTCATTGCCTCATAACAATATGGCTGACCAATGACAACCGAGGAATAAGTACATGTTCCGTTGAGAACGACATACAGCGCATTTGCTAGTTGGCGCACTTTTATACTATGGGTTTGAATTTTGCATCACCCTGTATATGTTTTCCATACAACAACCAAATATACTACCTAAGAATTGCAAACATGATAAAATGGTAAGAAAATCTACACATTACAACAAAAAATTTTAAAAAATGAAGATAGTACCTGTTGTTATACATGAAGCAATATAACCCTTGCAGTCTTGATGAGACCACGTGACACTCATCCTAAGTAGAAAAAGTATGTCTTCAAACACGAATTTCTTCACTTTTCTTCTAAACTCAACTAATTGGTATATAATGTTGGTAGGCAAAATCTCAACAATATAACATATGTCATTTTTATATATATTATATTGTTGTGCATTCTTCCTAACTACTGTATATTTAAGGCTATATCTCCGAAACTTCTGAATATATTTTAATGAAATAGAGCTCAAATTGAAGATCTGCACCCTCTTCATATTCTGACTGCAAGCAGCGCCCCCTACTGTAGAAGGAAAGTTATCTTGTGCATATCATGTTTGTTACTGTTTTATTCATTTTACACTATATAAACGACTTCATTCCATGATATGTCTCATTGCCTCATAACAATATGGCTGACCAATGACAACCGAGGAATAAGTACATGTTCCGTTGAGAACGACATACAGCGCATTTGCTAGTTGGCGCACTTTTATACTATGGGTTTGAATTTTGCATCACCCTGTATATGTTTTCCATACAACAACCAAATATACTACCTAAGAATTGCAAACATGATAAAATGGTAAGAAAATCTACACATTACAAGAAAAAATTTGAAAAATGAAGATAGTACCTGTTGTTATACATGAAGCAATATAACCCTTGCAGTCTTGATGAGACCACGTGACACTCATCCTAAGTAGAAAAAGTATGTCTTCAAACACGAATTTCTTCACTTTTCTTCTAAACTCAACTAATTGGTATATAATGTTGTTAGGCAAAATCTCAACAATATAACATATGTCATTTTTATATATATTATATTGTTGTGCATTCTTCCAAACTACTGTATATTTAAGTCTATATCTCCGAAACTTCTGAATAAATTTTACTGAAATCAAGCTCAAATTGAAGAGCTGTAACCATTTCATATTCTGACTGCAAACAGCGTCCCCTAGTGTAGAACGAAAGTTATCTTGTGCATATTTTGTTTGGTACTGTTTTATTCTTTTTACAGTATATAAACGACTTCATTCCATGATATGTCTCATTGCCTCATAACAATATGGCTGACCAATGACAACCGAGGAATAAGTACATGTTCCGTTGAGAACGACATACAGCGCATTTGCTAGTTGGCGCACTTTTATATTATGGGTTTGAATTTTGCATCACCCTGTATATGTTTTCCATACAACAACCAAATATACTACCTAAGAATTGCAAACATGATGAAATGGTAAGAAAATCTACACATTACAACAAAAAATTTTAAAAAATGAAGATAGTACCTGTTGTTATACATGAAGCAATATAACCCTTGCAGTCTTGATGAGACCACGTGACACTCATCCTAAGTAGAAAAAGTATGTCTTCAAACACGAATTTTTTCACTTTAGTTCTAAACTCAACTAATTGGTATATAATGTTGTTAGGCAAAATCTCAACAATATAACATATGTCATTTTTATATATATTATATTGTTGTGCATTCTTCCTAACTACTGTATATTTAAGGCTATATCTCCGAAACTTCTGAATATATTTTAATGAAATAAAACTCAAATTGAAGAGCTGTACCCTCTTCATATTCTGACTGCAAGCAGCGCCCCCTACTGTAGAAGGAAAGTTATATTGTGCATATCATGTTTGTTACTGTTTTATTCATTTTACACTATATAAACGACTTCATTCCATGATATGTCTCATTGCCTCATAACAATATGGCTGACCAATGACAACCGAGGAATAAGTACATGTTCCGTTGAGAACGACATACAGCGCATTTGCTAGTTGGCGCACTTTTATACTATGGGTTTGAATTTTGCATCACCCTGTATATGTTTTCCATACAACAACCAAATATACTACCTAAGAATTGCAAACATGATAAAATGGTAAGAAAATCTACACATTACAACAAAAAATTTTAAAAAATGAAGATAGTACCTGTTGTTATACATGAAGCAATATAACCCTTGCAGTCTTGATGAGACCACGTGACACTCATCCTAAGTAGAAAAAGTATGTCTTCAAACACGAATTTCTTCACTTTTCTTCTAAACTCAACTAATTGGTATATAATGTTGTTAGGCAAAATCTCAACAATATAACATATGTCATTTTTATATATATTATATTGTTGTGCATTCTTCCTAACTACTGTATATTTAAAGCTATATCTCCGAAACTTCTGAATATATTTTAATGAAATAAAGCTCAAATTGAAGAGCTGTACCCTGTTCATATTCTGGCTGCAAGCAGCGCCCCCTACTGTAGAAGGAAAGTTATCTTGTGCATATCATGTTTGGTACTGTTTTATTCATTTTACACTATATAAACGATTTTATTCCATGATATGTCTCATTGCCTCATAACAATATGGCTGACCAATGACAACCGAGGAATAAGGACATGTACCGTTCAGAACTACATACAGCGCATTCGCTAATTGGTGCACTTTCTTCATTTTTTGAAAAACAAATAAAATTTTTATACTATGGGTTTGAATTTTGCATCACCCTGTATATGTTTTCCATACAACAACCAAATATACTACTTAAGAATTGCAAACATGATGAAATGGTAAGAAAATCTACACATTACAACAAAAAATTTTAAAAAATGAAGATAGTACCTGTTGTTATACATGAAGCAATATAACCCTTGCAGTCTTGATGAGACCACGTGACACTCATCCTAAGTAGAAAAAGTATGTCTTCAAACACGAATTTTTTCACTTTTCTTCTAAACTCAACTAATTGGTATATAATGTTGTTAGGCAAAATCTCAACAATATAACATATGTCATTTTTATATATATTATATTGTTGTGCATTCTTCCTAACTACTGTATATTTAAAGCTATATCTCCGAAACTTCTGAATATATTTTAATGAAATAAAGCTCAAATTGAAGAGCTGTACCCTCTTCATATTCTGACTGCAAGCAGCGCCCCCTACTGTAGAAGGAAAGTTATATTGTGCATATCATGTTTGGTACTGTTTTATTCATTTTACACTATATAAACGATTTTATTCCATGATATAACTCATTGCCTCATAACAATATGGCTGACCAATGACAACCGAGGAATAAGGACATGTACCGTTCAGAACTACATACAGCGCATTCGCTAATTGGCGCACTTTCTTCATTTTTTGAAAAACAAATAAAATTTTTATACTATGGGTTTGAATTTTGCATCACCCTGTATATGTTTTCCATACAACAACCAAATATACTACCTAAGAATTGCAAACATGATGAAATGGTAAGAAAATCTACACATTACAACAAAAAATTTTAAAAAATGAAGATAGTACCTGTTGTTATACATGAAGCAATATAACCCTTGCAGTCTTGATGAGACCATGTGACACTCATCCTAAGTAGAAAAAGTATGTCTTCAAACACGAATTTCTTCACTTTTCTTCTAAACTCAACTAATTGGTATATATATGTTGTTAGGCAACATCTCAACAATATAACATATGTCATTTTTTATATATATTATATTGTATTGCATTCTTCCTAACTACTGTATATTTAAGTCTATATCTCCGAAACTTCTGAATAAATTTTACTGAAATCAAGCTCAAATTGAAGAGCTGTAACCATTTCATATTCTGACTGCAAACAGCGTCCCCTAGTGTAGAACGAAAGTTATCTTGTGCATATTTTGTTTGGTACTGTTTTATTCTTTTTACAGTATATAAACGACTTCATTCCATGATATGTCTCATTGCCTCATAACAATATGGCTGACCAATGACAACCGAGGAATAAGTACATGTTCCGTTGAGAACGACATACAGCGCATTTGCTAGTTGGCGCACTTTTATACTATGGGTTTGAATTTTGCATCACCCTGTATATGTTTTCCATACAACAACCAAATATACTACCTAAGAATTGCAAACATGATGAAATGGTAAGAAAATCTACACATTACAACAAAAAATTTTAAAAAATGAAGATAGTACCTGTTGTTATACATGAAGCAATATAACCCTTGCAGTCTTGATGAGACCATGTGACACTCATCCTAAGTAGAAAAAGTATGTCTTCAAACACGAATTTCTTCACTTTTCTTCTAAACTCAACTAATTGGTATATATATGTTGTTAGGCAAAATCTCAAGAATATAACATATGTCATTTTTTATATATATTATATTGTATTGCATTCTTCCTAACTACTGTATATTTAAGTCTATATCTCCGAAACTTCTGAATAAATTTTACTGAAATCAAGCTCAAATTGAAGAGCTGTAACCATTTCATATTCTGACTGCAAACAGCGTCCCCTAGTGTAGAACGAAAGTTATCTTGTGCATATTTTGTTTGGTACTGTTTTATTCTTTTTACAGTATATAAACGACTTCATTCCATGATATGTCTCATTGCCTCATAACAATATGGCTGACCAATGACAACCGAGGAATAAGTACATGTTCCGTTGAGAACGACATACAGCGCATTTGCTAGTTGGCGCACTTTTATACTATGGGTTTGAATTTTGCATCACCCTGTATATGTTTTCCATACAACAACCAAATATACTACCTAAGAATTGCAAACATGATGAAATGGTAAGAAAATCTACACATTACAACAAAAAATTTTAAAAAATGAAGATAGTACCTGTTGTTATACATGAAGCAATATAACCCTTGCAGTCTTGATGAGACCACGTGACACTCATCCTAAGTAGAAAAAGTATGTCTTCAAACACGAATTTTTTCACTTTAGTTCTAAACTCAACTAATTGGTATATAATGTTGTTAGGCAAAATCTCAACAATATAACATATGTCATTTTTATATATATTATATTGTTGTGCATTCTTCCTAACTACTGTATATTTAAGGCTATATCTCCGAAACTTCTGAATATATTTTAATGCAATAAAGCTCAAATTGAAGAGCTGTACCCTCTTCATATTCTGACTGCAAGCAGCGCCCCCTACTGTAGAAGGAAAGTTATATTGTGCATATCATGTTTGTTACTGTTTTATTCATTTTACACTATATAAACGACTTCATTCCATGATATGTCTCATTGCCTCATAACAATATGGCTGACCAATGACAACCGAGGAATAAGTACATGTTCCGTTGAGAACGACATACAGCGCATTTGCTAGTTGGCGCACTTTTATACTATGGGTTTGAATTTTGCATCACCCTGTATATGTTTTCCATACAACAACCAAATATACTACCTAAGAATTGCAAACATGATAAAATGGTAAGAAAATCTACACATTACAACAAAAAATTTTAAAAAATGAAGATAGTACCTGTTGTTATACATGAAGCAATATAACCCTTGCAGTCTTGATGAGACCACGTGACACTCATCCTAAGTAGAAAAAGTATGTCTTCAAACACGAATTTCTTCACTTTTCTTCTAAACTCAACTAATTGGTATATAATGTTGTTAGGCAAAATCTCAACAATATAACATATGTCATTTTTATATATATTATATTGTTGTGCATTCTTCCTAACTACTGTATATTTAAAGCTATATCTCCGAAACTTCTGAATATATTTTAATGAAATAAAGCTCAAATTGAAGAGCTGTACCCTCTTCATATTCTGGCTGCAAGCAGCGCCCCCTACTGTAGAAGGAAAGTTATCTTGTGCATATCATGTTTGGTACTGTTTTATTCATTTTACACTATATAAACGATTTTATTCCATGATATGTCTCATTGCCTCATAACAATATGGCTGACCAATGACAACCGAGGAATAAGGACATGTACCGTTCAGAACTACATACAGCGCATTCGCTAATTGGTGCACTTTCTTCATTTTTTGAAAAACAAATAAAATTTTTATACTATGGGTTTGAATTTTGCATCACCCTGTATATGTTTTCCATACAACAACCAAATATACTACCTAAGAATTGCAAACATGATGAAATGGTAAGAAAATCTACACATTACAACAAAAAATTTTAAAAAATGAAGATAGTACCTGTTGTTATACATGAAGCAATATAACCCTTGCAGTCTTGATGAGACCACGTGACACTCATCCTAAGTACAAAAAGTATGTCTTCAAACACGAATTTTTTCACTTTTCTTCTAAACTCAACTAATTGGTATATAATGTTGTTAGGCAAAATCTCAACAATATAACATATGTCATTTTTATATATATTATATTGTTGTGCATTCTTCCTAACTACTGTATATTTAAGGCTATATCTCCGAAACTTCTGAATATATTTTAATGAAATAGAGCTCAAATTGAAGATCTGTACCCTCTTCATATTCTGACTGCAAGCAGCGCCCCCTACTGTAGAAGGAAAGTTATATTGTGCATATCATGTTTGGTACTGTTTTATTCATTTTACACTATATAAACGATTTTATTCCATGATATAACTCATTGCCTCATAACAATATGGCTGACCAATGACAACCGAGGAATAAGGACATGTACCGTTCAGAACTACATACAGCGCATTCGCTAATTGGCGCACTTTCTTCATTTTTTGAAAAACAAATAAAATTTTTATACTATGGGTTTGAATTTTGCATCACCCTGTATATGTTTTCCATACAACAACCAAATATACTACCTAAGAATTGCAAACATGATGAAATGGTAAGAAAATCTACACATTACAACAAAAAATTTTAAAAAATGAAGATAGTACCTGTTGTTATACATGAAGCAATATAACCCTTGCAGTCTTGATGAGACCATGTGACACTCATCCTAAGTAGAAAAAGTATGTCTTCAAACACGAATTTCTTCACTTTTCTTCTAAACTCAACTAATTGGTATATATATGTTGTTAGGCAACATCTCAACAATATAACATATGTCATTTTTTATATATATTATATTGTATTGCATTCTTCCTAACTACTGTATATTTAAGTCTATATCTCCGAAACTTCTGAATAAATTTTACTGAAATCAAGCTCAAATTGAAGAGCTGTAACCATTTCATATTCTGACTGCAAACAGCGTCCCCTAGTGTAGAACGAAAGTTATCTTGTGCATATTTTGTTTGGTACTGTTTTATTCTTTTTACAGTATATAAACGACTTCATTCCATGATATGTCTCATTGCCTCATAACAATATGGCTGACCAATGACAACCGAGGAATAAGTACATGTTCCGTTGAGAACGACATACAGCGCATTTGCTAGTTGGCGCACTTTTATACTATGGGTTTGAATTTTGCATCACCCTGTATATGTTTTCCATACAACAACCAAATATACTACCTAAGAATTGCAAACATGATAAAATGGTAAGAAAATCTACACATTACAACAAAAAATTTTAAAAAATGAAGATAGTACCTGTTGTTATACATGAAGCAATATAACCCTTGCAGTCTTGATGAGACCACGTGACACTCATCCTAAGTAGAAAAAGTATGTCTTCAAACACGAATTTCTTCACTTTTCTTCTAAACTCAACTAATTGGTATATAATGTTGGTAGGCAAAATCTCAACAATATAACATATGTCATTTTTATATATATTATATTGTTGTGCATTCTTCCTAACTACTGTATATTTAAGGCTATATCTCCGAAACTTCTGAATATATTTTAATGAAATAGAGCTCAAATTGAAGATCTGCACCCTCTTCATATTCTGACTGCAAGCAGCGCCCCCTACTGTAGAAGGAAAGTTATCTTGTGCATATCATGTTTGTTACTGTTTTATTCATTTTACACTATATAAACGACTTCATTCCATGATATGTCTCATTGCCTCATAACAATATGGCTGACCAATGACAACCGAGGAATAAGTACATGTTCCGTTGAGAACGACATACAGCGCATTTGCTAGTTGGCGCACTTTTATACTATGGGTTTGAATTTTGCATCACCCTGTATATGTTTTCCATACAACAACCAAATATACTACCTAAGAATTGCAAACATGATAAAATGGTAAGAAAATCTACACATTACAAGAAAAAATTTGAAAAATGAAGATAGTACCTGTTGTTATACATGAAGCAATATAACCCTTGCAGTCTTGATGAGACCACGTGACACTCATCCTAAGTAGAAAAAGTATGTCTTCAAACACGAATTTCTTCACTTTTCTTCTAAACTCAACTAATTGGTATATAATGTTGTTAGGCAAAATCTCAACAATATAACATATGTCATTTTTATATATATTATATTGTTGTGCATTCTTCCAAACTACTGTATATTTAAGTCTATATCTCCGAAACTTCTGAATAAATTTTACTGAAATCAAGCTCAAATTGAAGAGCTGTAACCATTTCATATTCTGACTGCAAACAGCGTCCCCTAGTGTAGAACGAAAGTTATCTTGTGCATATTTTGTTTGGTACTGTTTTATTCTTTTTACAGTATATAAACGACTTCATTCCATGATATGTCTCATTGCCTCATAACAATATGGCTGACCAATGACAACCGAGGAATAAGTACATGTTCCGTTGAGAACGACATACAGCGCATTTGCTAGTTGGCGCACTTTTATATTATGGGTTTGAATTTTGCATCACCCTGTATATGTTTTCCATACAACAACCAAATATACTACCTAAGAATTGCAAACATGATGAAATGGTAAGAAAATCTACACATTACAACAAAAAATTTTAAAAAATGAAGATAGTACCTGTTGTTATACATGAAGCAATATAACCCTTGCAGTCTTGATGAGACCACGTGACACTCATCCTAAGTAGAAAAAGTATGTCTTCAAACACGAATTTTTTCACTTTAGTTCTAAACTCAACTAATTGGTATATAATGTTGTTAGGCAAAATCTCAACAATATAACATATGTCATTTTTATATATACTATATTGTTGTGCATTCTTCCTAACTACTGTATATTTAAGGCTATATCTCCGAAACTTCTGAATATATTTTAATGAAATAAAACTCAAATTGAAGAGCTGTACCCTCTTCATATTCTGACTGCAAGCAGCGCCCCCTACTGTAGAAGGAAAGTTATATTGTGCATATCATGTTTGTTACTGTTTTATTCATTTTACACTATATAAACGACTTCATTCCATGATATGTCTCATTGCCTCATAACAATATGGCTGACCAATGACAACCGAGGAATAAGTACATGTTCCGTTGAGAACGACATACAGCGCATTTGCTAGTTGGCGCACTTTTATACTATGGGTTTGAATTTTGCATCACCCTGTATATGTTTTCCATACAACAACCAAATATACTACCTAAGAATTGCAAACATGATAAAATGGTAAGAAAATCTACACATTACAACAAAAAATTTTAAAAAATGAAGATAGTACCTGTTGTTATACATGAAGCAATATAACCCTTGCAGTCTTGATGAGACCACGTGACACTCATCCTAAGTAGAAAAAGTATGTCTTCAAACACGAATTTCTTCACTTTTCTTCTAAACTCAACTAATTGGTATATAATGTTGTTAGGCAAAATCTCAACAATATAACATATGTCATTTTTATATATATTATATTGTTGTGCATTCTTCCTAACTACTGTATATTTAAAGCTATATCTCCGAAACTTCTGAATATATTTTAATGAAATAAAGCTCAAATTGAAGAGCTGTACCCTGTTCATATTCTGGCTGCAAGCAGCGCCCCCTACTGTAGAAGGAAAGTTATCTTGTGCATATCATGTTTGGTACTGTTTTATTCATTTTACACTATATAAACGATTTTATTCCATGATATGTCTCATTGCCTCATAACAATATGGCTGACCAATGACAACCGAGGAATAAGGACATGTACCGTTCAGAACTACATACAGCGCATTCGCTAATTGGTGCACTTTCTTCATTTTTTGAAAAACAAATAAAATTTTTATACTATGGGTTTGAATTTTGCATCACCCTGTATATGTTTTCCATACAACAACCAAATATACTACTTAAGAATTGCAAACATGATGAAATGGTAAGAAAATCTACACATTACAACAAAAAATTTTAAAAAATGAAGATAGTACCTGTTGTTATACATGAAGCAATATAACCCTTGCAGTCTTGATGAGACCACGTGACACTCATCCTAAGTAGAAAAAGTATGTCTTCAAACACGAATTTTTTCACTTTTCTTCTAAACTCAACTAATTGGTATATAATGTTGTTAGGCAAAATCTCAACAATATAACATATGTCATTTTTATATATATTATATTGTTGTGCATTCTTCCTAACTACTGTATATTTAAAGCTATATCTCCGAAACTTCTGAATATATTTTAATGAAATAAAGCTCAAATTGAAGAGCTGTACCCTCTTCATATTCTGACTGCAAGCAGCGCCCCCTACTGTAGAAGGAAAGTTATATTGTGCATATCATGTTTGGTACTGTTTTATTCATTTTACACTATATAAACGATTTTATTCCATGATATAACTCATTGCCTCATAACAATATGGCTGACCAATGACAACCGAGGAATAAGGACATGTACCGTTCAGAACTACATACAGCGCATTCGCTAATTGGCGCACTTTCTTCATTTTTTGAAAAACAAATAAAATTTTTATACTATGGGTTTGAATTTTGCATCACCCTGTATATGTTTTCCATACAACAACCAAATATACTACCTAAGAATTGCAAACATGATGAAATGGTAAGAAAATCTACACATTACAACAAAAAATTTTAAAAAATGAAGATAGTACCTGTTGTTATACATGAAGCAATATAACCCTTGCAGTCTTGATGAGACCATGTGACACTCATCCTAAGTAGAAAAAGTATGTCTTCAAACACGAATTTCTTCACTTTTCTTCTAAACTCAACTAATTGGTATATATATGTTGTTAGGCAACATCTCAACAATATAACATATGTCATTTTTTATATATATTATATTGTATTGCATTCTTCCTAACTACTGTATATTTAAGTCTATATCTCCGAAACTTCTGAATAAATTTTACTGAAATCAAGCTCAAATTGAAGAGCTGTAACCATTTCATATTCTGACTGCAAACAGCGTCCCCTAGTGTAGAACGAAAGTTATCTTGTGCATATTTTGTTTGGTACTGTTTTATTCTTTTTACAGTATATAAACGACTTCATTCCATGATATGTCTCATTGCCTCATAACAATATGGCTGACCAATGACAACCGAGGAATAAGTACATGTTCCGTTGAGAACGACATACAGCGCATTTGCTAGTTGGCGCACTTTTATACTATGGGTTTGAATTTTGCATCACCCTGTATATGTTTTCCATACAACAACCAAATATACTACCTAAGAATTGCAAACATGATGAAATGGTAAGAAAATCTACACATTACAACAAAAAATTTTAAAAAATGAAGATAGTACCTGTTGTTATACATGAAGCAATATAACCCTTGCAGTCTTGATGAGACCATGTGACACTCATCCTAAGTAGAAAAAGTATGTCTTCAAACACGAATTTCTTCACTTTTCTTCTAAACTCAACTAATTGGTATATATATGTTGTTAGGCAAAATCTCAACAATATAACATATGTCATTTTTTATATATATTATATTGTATTGCATTCTTCCTAACTACTGTATATTTAAGTCTATATCTCCGAAACTTCTGAATAAATTTTACTGAAATCAAGCTCAAATTGAAGAGCTGTAACCATTTCATATTCTGACTGCAAACAGCGTCCCCTAGTGTAGAACGAAAGTTATCTTGTGCATATTTTGTTTGGTACTGTTTTATTCTTTTTACAGTATATAAACGACTTCATTCCATGATATGTCTCATTGCCTCATAACAATATGGCTGACCAATGACAACCGAGGAATAAGTACATGTTCCGTTGAGAACGACATACAGCGCATTTGCTAGTTGGCGCACTTTTATACTATGGGTTTGAATTTTGCATCACCCTGTATATGTTTTCCATACAACAACCAAATATACTACCTAAGAATTGCAAACATGATGAAATGGTAAGAAAATCTACACATTACAACAAAAAATTTTAAAAAATGAAGATAGTACCTGTTGTTATACATGAAGCAATATAACCCTTGCAGTCTTGATGAGACCACGTGACACTCATCCTAAGTAGAAAAAGTATGTCTTCAAACACGAATTTTTTCACTTTAGTTCTAAACTCAACTAATTGGTATATAATGTTGTTAGGCAAAATCTCAACAATATAACATATGTCATTTTTATATATATTATATTGTTGTGCATTCTTCCTAACTACTGTATATTTAAGGCTATATCTCCGAAACTTCTGAATATATTTTAATGAAATAAAGCTCAAATTGAAGAGCTGTACCCTCTTCATATTCTGACTGCAAGCAGCGCCCCCTACTGTAGAAGGAAAGTTATATTGTGCATATCATGTTTGTTACTGTTTTATTCATTTTACACTATATAAACGACTTCATTCCATGATATGTCTCATTGCCTCATAACAATATGGCTGACCAATGACAACCGAGGAATAAGTACATGTTCCGTTGAGAACGACATACAGCGCATTTGCTAGTTGGCGCACTTTTATACTATGGGTTTGAATTTTGCATCACCCTGTATATGTTTTCCATACAACAACCAAATATACTACCTAAGAATTGCAAACATGATAAAATGGTAAGAAAATCTACACATTACAACAAAAAATTTTAAAAAATGAAGATAGTACCTGTTGTTATACATGAAGCAATATAACCCTTGCAGTCTTGATGAGACCACGTGACACTCATCCTAAGTAGAAAAAGTATGTCTTCAAACACGAATTTCTTCACTTTTCTTCTAAACTCAACTAATTGGTATATAATGTTGTTAGGCAAAATCTCAACAATATAACATATGTCATTTTTATATATATTATATTGTTGTGCATTCTTCCTAACTACTGTATATTTAAAGCTATATCTCCGAAACTTCTGAATATATTTTAATGAAATAAAGCTCAAATTGAAGAGCTGTACCCTCTTCATATTCTGGCTGCAAGCAGCGCCCCCTACTGTAGAAGGAAAGTTATCTTGTGCATATCATGTTTGGTACTGTTTTATTCATTTTACACTATATAAACGATTTTATTCCATGATATGTCTCATTGCCTCATAACAATATGGCTGACCAATGACAACCGAGGAATAAGGACATGTACCGTTCAGAACTACATACAGCGCATTCGCTAATTGGTGCACTTTCTTCATTTTTTGAAAAACAAATAAAATTTTTATACTATGGGTTTGAATTTTGCATCACCCTGTATATGTTTTCCATACAACAACCAAATATACTACCTAAGAATTGCAAACATGATGAAATGGTAAGAAAATCTACACATTACAACAAAAAATTTTAAAAAATGAAGATAGTACCTGTTGTTATACATGAAGCAATATAACCCTTGCAGTCTTGATGAGACCACGTGACACTCATCCTAAGTACAAAAAGTATGTCTTCAAACACGAATTTTTTCACTTTTCTTCTAAACTCAACTAATTGGTATATAATGTTGTTAGGCAAAATCTCAACAATATAACATATGTCATTTTTATATATATTATATTGTTGTGCATTCTTCCTAACTACTGTATATTTAAGGCTATATCTCCGAAACTTCTGAATATATTTTAATGAAATAGAGCTCAAATTGAAGATCTGTACCCTCTTCATATTCTGACTGCAAGCAGCGCCCCCTACTGTAGAAGGAAAGTTATATTGTGCATATCATGTTTGGTACTGTTTTATTCATTTTACACTATATAAACGATTTTATTCCATGATATAACTCATTGCCTCATAACAATATGGCTGACCAATGACAACCGAGGAATAAGGACATGTACCGTTCAGAACTACATACAGCGCATTCGCTAATTGGCGCACTTTCTTCATTTTTTGAAAAACAAATAAAATTTTTATACTATGGGTTTGAATTTTGCATCACCCTGTATATGTTTTCCATACAACAACCAAATATACTACCTAAGAATTGCAAACATGATGAAATGGTAAGAAAATCTACACATTACAACAAAAAATTTTAAAAAATGAAGATAGTACCTGTTGTTATACATGAAGCAATATAACCCTTGCAGTCTTGATGAGACCATGTGACACTCATCCTAAGTAGAAAAAGTATGTCTTCAAACACGAATTTCTTCACTTTTCTTCTAAACTCAACTAATTGGTATATATATGTTGTTAGGCAACATCTCAACAATATAACATATGTCATTTTTTATATATATTATATTGTATTGCATTCTTCCTAACTACTGTATATTTAAGTCTATATCTCCGAAACTTCTGAATAAATTTTACTGAAATCAAGCTCAAATTGAGGAGCTGTAACCATTTCATATTCTGACTGCAAACAGCGTCCCCTAGTGTAGAACGAAAGTTATCTTGTGCATATTTTGTTTGGTACTGTTTTATTCTTTTTACAGTATATAAACGACTTCATTCCATGATATGTCTCATTGCCTCATAACAATATGGCTGACCAATGACAACCGAGGAATAAGTACATGTTCCGTTGAGAACGACATACAGCGCATTTGCTAGTTGGCGCACTTTTATACTATGGGTTTGAATTTTGCATCACCCTGTATATGTTTTCCATACAACAACCAAATATACTACCTAAGAATTGCAAACATGATGAAATGGTAAGAAAATCTACACATTACAACAAAAAATTTTAAAAAATGAAGATAGTACCTGTTGTTATACATGAAGCAATATAACCCTTGCAGTCTTGATGAGACCACGTGACACTCATCCTAAGTAGAAAAAGTATGTCTTCAAACACGAATTTTTTCACTTTAGTTCTAAACTCAACTAATTGGTATATAATGTTGTTAGGCAAAATCTCAACAATATAACATATGTCATTTTTATATATATTATATTGTTGTGCATTCTTCCTAACTACTGTATATTTAAGGCTATATCTCCGAAACTTCTGAATATATTTTAATGAAATAAAGCTCAAATTGAAGAGCTGTACCCTCTTCATATTCTGACTGCAAGCAGCGCCCCCTACTGTAGAAGGAAAGTTATATTGTGCATATCATGTTTGTTACTGTTTTATTCATTTTACACTATATAAACGACTTCATTCCATGATATGTCTCATTGCCTCATAACAATATGGCTGACCAATGACAACCGAGGAATAAGTACATGTTCCGTTGAGAACGACATACAGCGCATTTGCTAGTTGGCGCACTTTTATACTATGGGTTTGAATTTTGCATCACCCTGTATATGTTTTCCATACAACAACCAAATATACTACCTAAGAATTGCAAACATGATAAAATGGTAAGAAAATCTACACATTACAACATAAAATTTTAAAAAATGAAGATAGTACCTGTTGTTATACATGAAGCAATATAACCCTTGCAGTCTTGATGAGACCACGTGACACTCATCCTAAGTAGAAAAAGTATGTCTTCAAACACGAATTTCTTCACTTTTCTTCTAAACTCAACTAATTGGTATATAATGTTGTTAGGCAAAATCTCAACAATATAACATATGTCATTTTTATATATATTATATTGTTGTGCATTCTTCCTAACTACTGTATATTTAAAGCTATATCTCCGAAACTTCTGAATATATTTTAATGAAATAAAGCTCAAATTGAAGAGCTGTACCCTCTTCATATTCTGGCTGCAAGCAGCGCCCCCTACTGTAGAAGGAAAGTTATCTTGTGCATATCATGTTTGGTACTGTTTTATTCATTTTACACTATATAAACGATTTTATTCCATGATATGTCTCATTGCCTCATAACAATATGGCTGACCAATGACAACCGAGGAATAAGGACATGTACCGTTCAGAACTACATACAGCGCATTCGCTAATTGGTGCACTTTCTTCATTTTTTGAAAAACAAATAAAATTTTTATACTATGGGTTTGAATTTTGCATCACCCTGTATATGTTTTCCATACAACAACCAAATATACTACCTAAGAATTGCAAACATGATGAAATGGTAAGAAAATCTACACATTACAACAAAAAATTTTAAAAAATGAAGATAGTACCTGTTGTTATACATGAAGCAATATAACCCTTGCAGTCTTGATGAGACCACGTGACACTCATCCTAAGTACAAAAAGTATGTCTTCAAACACGAATTTTTTCACTTTTCTTCTAAACTCAACTAATTGGTATATAATGTTGTTAGGCAAAATCTCAACAATATAACATATGTCATTTTTATATATATTATATTGTTGTGCATTCTTCCTAACTACTGTATATTTAAGGCTATATCTCCGAAACTTCTGAATATATTTTAATGAAATAGAGCTCAAATTGAAGATCTGTACCCTCTTCATATTCTGACTGCAAGCAGCGCCCCCTACTGTAGAAGGAAAGTTATATTGTGCATATCATGTTTGGTACTGTTTTATTCATTTTACACTATATAAACGATTTTATTCCATGATATAACTCATTGCCTCATAACAATATGGCTGACCAATGACAACCGAGGAATAAGGACATGTACCGTTCAGAACTACATACAGCGCATTCGCTAATTGGCGCACTTTCTTCATTTTTTGAAAAACAAATAAAATTTTTATACTATGGGTTTGAATTTTGCATCACCCTGTATATGTTTTCCATACAACAACCAAATATACTACCTAAGAATTGCAAACATGATGAAATGGTAAGAAAATCTACACATTACAACAAAAAATTTTAAAAAATGAAGATAGTACCTGTTGTTATACATGAAGCAATATAACCCTTGCAGTCTTGATGAGACCATGTGACACTCATCCTAAGTAGAAAAAGTATGTCTTCAAACAGGAATTTCTTCACTTTTCTTCTAAACTCAACTAATTGGTATATAATGTTGTTAGGCAAAATCTCAACAATATAACATATGTCATTTTTATATATATTATATTGTTGTGCATTCTTCCTAACTACTGTATATTTAAGGCTATATCTCCGAAACTTCTGAATATATTTTAATGAAATAAAGCTCAAATTGAAGAGCTGTACCCTCTTCATATTTTGACTGCAAGCAGCGCCCCCTACTGTAGAAGGAAAGTTATATTGTGCATATCATGTTTGGTACTGTTTTATTCATTTTACACTATATAAACGATTTTATTCCATGATATAACTCATTGCCTCATAACAATATGGCTGACCAATGACAACCGAGGAATAAGGACATGTACCGTTCAGAACTACATACAGCGCATTCGCTAATTGGCGCACTTTCTTCATTTTTTGAAAAACAAATAAAATTTTTATACTATGGGTTTGAATTTTGCATCACCCTGTATATGTTTTCCATACAACAACCAAATATACTACCTAAGAATTGCAAACATGATGAAATGGTAAGAAAATCTACACATTACAACAAAAAATTTTAAAAAATGAAGATAGTACCTGTTGTTATACATGAAGCAATATAACCCTTGCAGTCTTGATGAGACCATGTGACACTCATCCTAAGTAGAAAAAGTATGTCTTCAAACAGGAATTTCTTCACTTTTCTTCTAAACTCAACTAATTGGTATATATATGTTGTTAGGCAACATCTCAACAATATAACATATGTCATTCTTTATATATATTATATTGTATTGCATTCTTCCTAACTACTGTATATTTAAGTCCATATCTCCGAAACTTCTGAATAAATTTTAATGAAATCAAGCTCAAATTGAAGTGCTGTACCCATTTCATATTCTGACTGCAAACAGCGTCCCCTAGTGTAGAACGAAAGTTATCTTGTGCATATTTTGTTTGGTACTGTTTTATTCTTTTTACAGTATATAAACGACTTCATTCCATGATATGTCTCATTGCCTCATAACAATATGGCTGACCAATGACAACCGAGGAATAAGTACATGTTCCGTTGAGAACGACATACAGCGCATTTGCTAGTTGGCGCACTTTTATACTATGGGTTTGAATTTTGCATCACCCTGTATAAATTTTCCATACAACAACCAAATATACTACCTAAGAATTGCAAACATGATAAAATGGTAAGAAAATCTACACATTACAACATAAAATTTTAAAAAATGAAGATAGTACCTGTTGTTATACATGAAGCAATATAACCCTTGCAGTCTTGATGAGACCACGTGACACTCATCCTAAGTAGAAAAAGTATGTCTTCAAACACGAATTTCTTCACTTTTCTTCTAAACTCAACTAATTGGTATATAATGTTGTTAGGCAAAATCTCAACAATATAACATATGTCATTTTTATATATATTATATTGTTGTGCATTCTTCCTAACTACTGTATATTTAAAGCTATATCTCCGAAACTTCTGAATATATTTTAATGAAATAAAGCTCAAATTGAAGAGCTGTACCCTCTTCATATTCTGGCTGCAAGCAGCGCCCCCTACTGTAGAAGGAAAGTTATCTTGTGCATATCATGTTTGGTACTGTTTTATTCATTTTACACTATATAAACGATTTTATTCCATGATATGTCTCATTGCCTCATAACAATATGGCTGACCAATGACAACCGAGGAATAAGGACATGTACCGTTCAGAACTACATACAGCGCATTCGCTAATTGGTGCACTTTCTTCATTTTTTGAAAAACAAATAAAATTTTTATACTATGGGTTTGAATTTTGCATCACCCTGTATATGTTTTCCATACAACAACCAAATATACTACCTAAGAATTGCAAACATGATGAAATGGTAAGAAAATCTACACATTACAACAAAAAATTTTAAAAAATGAAGATAGTACCTGTTGTTATACATGAAGCAATATAACCCTTGCAGTCTTGATGAGACCACGTGACACTCATCCTAAGTACAAAAAGTATGTCTTCAAACACGAATTTTTTCACTTTTCTTCTAAACTCAACTAATTGGTATATAATGTTGTTAGGCAAAATCTCAACAATATAACATATGTCATTTTTATATATATTATATTGTTGTGCATTCTTCCTAACTACTGTATATTTAAGGCTATATCTCCGAAACTTCTGAATATATTTTAATGAAATAGAGCTCAAATTGAAGATCTGTACCCTCTTCATATTCTGACTGCAAGCAGCGCCCCCTACTGTAGAAGGAAAGTTATATTGTGCATATCATGTTTGGTACTGTTTTATTCATTTTACACTATATAAACGATTTTATTCCATGATATAACTCATTGCCTCATAACAATATGGCTGACCAATGACAACCGAGGAATAAGGACATGTACCGTTCAGAACTACATACAGCGCATTCGCTAATTGGCGCACTTTCTTCATTTTTTGAAAAACAAATAAAATTTTTATACTATGGGTTTGAATTTTGCATCACCCTGTATATGTTTTCCATACAACAACCAAATATACTACCTAAGAATTGCAAACATGATGAAATGGTAAGAAAATCTACACATTACAACAAAAAATTTTAAAAAATGAAGATAGTACCTGTTGTTATACATGAAGCAATATAACCCTTGCAGTCTTGATGAGACCATGTGACACTCATCCTAAGTAGAAAAAGTATGTCTTCAAACAGGAATTTCTTCACTTTTCTTCTAAACTCAACTAATTGGTATATAATGTTGTTAGGCAAAATCTCAACAATATAACATATGTCATTTTTATATATATTATATTGTTGTGCATTCTTCCTAACTACTGTATATTTAAGGCTATATCTCCGAAACTTCTGAATATATTTTAATGAAATAAAGCTCAAATTGAAGAGCTGTACCCTCTTCATATTCTGACTGCAAGCAGCGCCCCCTACTGTAGAAGGAAAGTTATATTGTGCATATCATGTTTGGTACTGTTTTATTCATTTTACACTATATAAACGATTTTATTCCATGATATAACTCATTGCCTCATAACAATATGGCTGACCAATGACAACCGAGGAATAAGGACATGTACCGTTCAGAACTACATACAGCGCATTCGCTAATTGGCGCACTTTCTTCATTTTTTGAAAAACAAATAAAATTTTTATACTATGGGTTTGAATTTTGCATCACCCTGTATATGTTTTCCATACAACAACCAAATATACTACCTAAGAATTGCAAACATGATGAAATGGTAAGAAAATCTACACATTACAACAAAAAATTTTAAAAAATGAAGATAGTACCTGTTGTTATACATGAAGCAATATAACCCTTGCAGTCTTGATGAGACCATGTGACACTCATCCTAAGTAGAAAAAGTATGTCTTCAAACAGGAATTTCTTCACTTTTCTTCTAAACTCAACTAATTGGTATATATATGTTGTTAGGCAACATCTCAACAATATAACATATGTCATTCTTTATATATATTATATTGTATTGCATTCTTCCTAACTACTGTATATTTAAGTCCATATCTCCGAAACTTCTGAATAAATTTTAATGAAATCAAGCTCAAATTGAAGTGCTGTACCCATTTCATATTCTGACTGCAAACAGCGTCCCCTAGTGTAGAACGAAAGTTATCTTGTGCATATTTTGTTTGGTACTGTTTTATTCTTTTTACAGTATATAAACGACTTCATTCCATGATATGTCTCATTGCCTCATAACAATATGGCTGACCAATGACAACCGAGGAATAAGTACATGTTCCGTTGAGAACGACATACAGCGCATTTGCTAGTTGGCGCACTTTTATACTATGGGTTTGAATTTTGCATCACCCTGTATAAATTTTCCATACAACAACCAAATATACTACCTAAGAATTGCAAACATGATAAAATGGTAAGAAAATCTACACATTACAACATAAAATTTTAAAAAATGAAGATAGTACCTGTTGTTATACATGAAGCAATATAACCCTTGCAGTCTTGATGAGACCACGTGACACTCATCCTAAGTAGAAAAAGTATGTCTTCAAACACGAATTTCTTCACTTTTCTTCTAAACTCAACTAATTGGTATATAATGTTGTTAGGCAAAATCTCAACAATATAACATATGTCATTTTTATATATATTATATTGTTGTGCATTCTTCCTAACTACTGTATATTTAAAGCTATATCTCCGAAACTTCTGAATATATTTTAATGAAATAAAGCTCAAATTGAAGAGCTGTACCCTCTTCATATTCTGGCTGCAAGCAGCGCCCCCTACTGTAGAAGGAAAGTTATCTTGTGCATATCATGTTTGGTACTGTTTTATTCATTTTACACTATATAAACGATTTTATTCCATGATATGTCTCATTGCCTCATAACAATATGGCTGACCAATGACAACCGAGGAATAAGGACATGTACCGTTCAGAACTACATACAGCGCATTCGCTAATTGGTGCACTTTCTTCATTTTTTGAAAAACAAATAAAATTTTTATACTATGGGTTTGAATTTTGCATCACCCTGTATATGTTTTCCATACAACAACCAAATATACTACCTAAGAATTGCAAACATGATGAAATGGTAAGAAAATCTACACATTACAACAAAAAATTTTAAAAAATGAAGATAGTACCTGTTGTTATACATGAAGCAATATAACCCTTGCAGTCTTGATGAGACCACGTGACACTCATCCTAAGTACAAAAAGTATGTCTTCAAATACGAATTTTTTCACTTTTCTTCTAAACTCAACTAATTGGTATATAATGTTGTTAGGCAAAATCTCAACAATATAACATATGTCATTTTTATATATATTATATTGTTGTGCATTCTTCCTAACTACTGTATATTTAAGGCTATATCTCCGAAACTTCTGAATATATTTTAATGAAATAGAGCTCAAATTGAAGATCTGTACCCTCTTCATATTCTGACTGCAAGCAGCGCCCCCTACTGTAGAAGGAAAGTTATATTGTGCATATCATGTTTGGTACTGTTTTATTCATTTTACACTATATAAACGATTTTATTCCATGATATAACTCATTGCCTCATAACAATATGGCTGACCAATGACAACCGAGGAATAAGGACATGTACCGTTCAGAACTACATACAGCGCATTCGCTAATTGGCGCACTTTCTTCATTTTTTGAAAAACAAATAAAATTTTTATACTATGGGTTTGAATTTTGCATCACCCTGTATATGTTTTCCATACAACAACCAAATATACTACCTAAGAATTGCAAACATGATGAAATGGTAAGAAAATCTACACATTACAACAAAAAATTTTAAAAAATGAAGATAGTACCTGTTGTTATACATGAAGCAATATAACCCTTGCAGTCTTGATGAGACCATGTGACACTCATCCTAAGTAGAAAAAGTATGTCTTCAAACAGGAATTTCTTCACTTTTCTTCTAATCTCAACTAATTGGTATATATATGTTGTTAGGCAACATCTCAACAATATAACATATGTCATTCTTTATATATATTATATTGTATTGCATTCTTCCTAACTACTGTATATTTAAGTCCATATCTCCGAAACTTCTGAATAAATTTTAATGAAATCAAGCTCAAATTGAAGTGCTGTACCCATTTCATATTCTGACTGCAAACAGCGTCCCCTAGTGTAGAACGAAAGTTATCTTGTGCATATTTTGTTTGGTACTGTTTTATTCTTTTTACAGTATATAAACGACTTCATTCCATGATATGTCTCATTGCCTCATAACAATATGGCTGACCAATGACAACCGAGGAATAAGTACATGTTCCGTTGAGAACGACATACAGCGCATTTGCTAGTTGGCGCACTTTTATACTATGGGTTTGAATTTTGCATCACCCTGTATAAATTTTCCATACAACAACCAAATATACTACCTAAGAATTGCAAACATGATAAAATGGTAAGAAAATCTACACATTACAACAAAAAATTTTAAAAAATGAAGATAGTACCTGTTGTTATACATGAAGCAATATAACCCTTGCAGTCTTGATGAGACCACGTGACACTCATCCTAAGTAGAAAAAGTATGTCTTCAAACACGAATTTCTTCACTTTTCTTCTAAACTCAACTTATTGTTATATAATGTTGGTAGGCAAAATCTCAACAATATAACATATGTCATTTTTATATATATTATATTGTTGTGCATTCTTCCTAACTACTGTATATTTAAGGCTATATCTCCGAAACTTCTGAATATATTTTAATGAAATAAAGCTCAAATTGAAGAGCTGTACCCTCTTCATATTCTGACTGCAAGCAGCGCCCCCTACTGTAGAAGGAAAGTTATATTGTGCATATCATGTTTGGTACTGTTTTATTCATTTTACACTATATAAACGATTTTATTCCATGATATAACTCATTGCCTCATAACAATATGGCTGACCAATGACAACCGAGGAATAAGGACATGTACCGTTCAGAACTACATACAGCGCATTCGCTAATTGGCGCACTTTCTTCATTTTTTGAAAAACAAATAAAATTTTTATACTATGGGTTTGAATTTTGCATCACCCTGTATATGTTTTCCATACAACAACCAAATATACTACCTAAGAATTGCAAACATGATGAAATGGTAAGAAAATCTACACATTACAACAAAAAATTTTAAAAAATGAAGATAGTACCTGTTGTTATACATGAAGCAATATAACCCTTGCAGTCTTGATGAGACCATGTGACACTCATCCTAAGTAGAAAAAGTATGTCTTCAAACACGAATTTCTTCACTTTTCTTCTAAACTCAACTAATTGGTATATATATGTTGTTAGGCAACATCTCAACAATATAACATATGTCATTTTTTATATATATTATATTGTATTGCATTCTTCCTAACTACTGTATATTTAAGTCTATATCTCCGAAACTTCTGAATAAATTTTAATGAAATCAAGCTCAAATTGAAGAGCTGTACCCTCTTCATATTCTGACTGCAAGCAGCGCCCCCTACTGTAGAAGGAAAGTTATATTGTGCATATCATGTTTGGTACTGTTTTATTCATTTTACACTATATAAACGACTTCATTCCATGATATGTCTCATTGCCTCATAACAATATGGCTGACCAATGACAACCGAGGAATAAGTACATGTTCCGTTGAGAACGACATACAGCGCATTTGCTAGTTGGCGCACTTTTATACTATGGGTTTGAATTTTGCATCACCCTGTATATGTTTTCCATACAACAACCAAATATACTACCTAAGAATTGCAAACATGATAAAATGGTAAGAAAATCTACACATTACAAGAAAAAATTTAAGAAATGAAGATAGTACCTGTTGTTATACATGAAACAATATAACCCTTGCAGTCTTGATGAGACCACGTGACACTCATCCTAAGTAGAAAAAGTATGTCTTCAAACACGAATTTCTTCACTTTTCTTCTAAACTCAACTAATTTGTATCTAATGTTGGTAGGCAAAATCTCAACAATATAACATATGTCATTTTTATATATATTATATTGTTGTGCATTCTTCCTAACTACTGTATATTTAAGGCTATA
The DNA here is from genome assembly GCF_964235325.1 of Thermobia domestica. Classification (NCBI taxonomy): domain Eukaryota; kingdom Metazoa; phylum Arthropoda; class Insecta; order Zygentoma; family Lepismatidae; genus Thermobia; species Thermobia domestica. Next base: position 133,989 of record NW_027656059.1, read on the forward strand.
TCTCCGAAACTTCTGAATATATTTTAATGAAATAGAGCTCAAATTGAAGATCTGTACCCTCTTCATATTCTGACTGCAAGCAGCGCCCCCTACTGTAGAAGGAAAGTTATCTTGTGCATATCATGTTTGGTACTGTTTTATTCATTTTACACTATATAAACGACTTCATTCCATGATATGTCTCATTGCCTCATAACAATATGGCTGACCAATGACAACCGAGGAATAAGTACATGTTCCGTTGAGAACGACATACAGCGCATTTGCTAGTTGGCGCACTTTTATACTATGGGTTTGAATTTTGCATCACCCTGTATATGTTTTCCATACAACAACCAAATATACTACCTAAGAATTGCAAACATGATAAAATGGTAAGAAAATCTACACATTACAAGAAAAAATTTAAAAAATGAAGATAGTACCTGTTGTTATACATGAAGCAATATAACCCTTGCAGTCTTGATGAGACCACGTGACACTCATCATAAGTAGAAAAAGTATGTCTTCAAACACGAATTTCTTCACTTTTCTTCTAAACTCAACTAATTGGTATATAATGTTGTTAGGCAAAATCTCAACAATATAACATATGTCATTTTTATATATATTATATTGTTGTGCATTCTTCCTAACTACTGTATATTTAAAGCTATATCTCCGAAACTTCTGAATATATTTTAATGAAATAAAGCTCAAATTGAAGAGCTGTACCCTCTTCATATTCTGGCTGCAAGCAGCGCCCCCTACTGTAGAAGGAAAGTTATCTTGTGCATATCATGTTTGGTACTGTTTTATTCATTTTACACTATATAAACGATTTTATTCCATGATATGTCTCATTGCCTCATAACAATATGGCTGACCAATGACAACCGAGGAATAAGGACATGTACCGTTCAGAACTACATACAGCGCATTCGCTAATTGGTGCACTTTCTTCATTTTTTGAAAAACAAATAAAATTTTTATACTATGGGTTTGAATTTTGCATCACCCTGTATATGTTTTCCATACAACAACCAAATATACTACCTAAGAATTGCAAACATGATGAAATGGTAAGAAAATCTACACATTACAACAAAAAATTTTAAAAAATGAAGATAGTACCTGTTGTTATACATGAAGCAATACAACCCTTGCAGTCTTGATGAGACCACGTGACACTCATTCTAAGTACAAAAAGTATGTCTTCAAACACGAATTTTTTCACTTTTCTTCTAAACTCAACTAATTGGTATATAATGTTGTTAGGCAAAATCTCAACAATATAACATATGTCATTTTTATATATATTATATTGTTGTGCATTCTTCCTAACTACTGTATATTTAAGGCTATATCTCCGAAACTTCTGAATATATTTTAATGAAATAAAGCTCAAATTGAAGAGCTGTACCCTCTTCATATTCTGACTGCAAGCAGCGCCCCCTACTGTAGAAGGAAAGTTATATTGTGCATATCATGTTTGGTACTGTTTTATTCATTTTACACTATATAAACGATTTTATTCCATGATATAACTCATTGCCTCATAACAATATGGCTGACCAATGACAACCGAGGAATAAGGACATGTACCGTTCAGAACTACATACAGCGCATTCGCTAATTGGCGCACTTTCTTCATTTTTTGAAAAACAAATAAAATTTTTATACTATGGGTTTGAATTTTGCATCACCCTGTATATGTTTTCCATACAACAACCAAATATACTACCTAAGAATTGCAAACATGATGAAATGGTAAGAAAATCTACACATTACAACAAAAAATTTTAAAAAATGAAGATAGTACCTGTTGTTATACATGAAGCAATATAACCCTTGCAGTCTTGATGAGACCATGTGACACTCATCCTAAGTAGAAAAAGTATGTCTTCAAACAGGAATTTCTTCACTTTTCTTCTAAACTCAACTAATTGGTATATATATGTTGTTAGGCAACATCTCAACAATTTAACATATGTCATTCTTTATATATATTATATTGTATTGCATTCTTCCTAACTACTGTATATTTAAGTCCATATCTCCGAAACTTCTGAATAAATTTTAATGAAATCAAGCTCAAATTGAAGTGCTGTACCCATTTCATATTCTGACTGCAAACAGCGTCCCCTAGTGTAGAACGAAAGTTATCTTGTGCATATTTTCTTTGGTACTGTTTTATTCTTTTTACAGTATATAAACGACTTCATTCCATGATATGTCTCATTGCCTCATAACAATATGGCTGACCAATGACAACCGAGGAATAAGTACATGTTCCGTTGAGAACGACATACAGCGCATTTGCTAGTTGGCGCACTTTTATACTATGGGTTTGAATTTTGCATCACCCTGTATATGTTTTCCATACAACAACCAAATATACTACCTAAGAATTGCAAACATGATAAAATGGTAAGAAAATCTACACATTACAACAAAAAATTTTAAAAAATGAAGATAGTACCTGTTGTTATACATGAAGCAATATAACCCTTGCAGTCTTGATGAGACCACGTGACACTCATCCTAAGTAGAAAAAGTATGTCTTCAAACACGAATTTCTTCACTTTTCTTCTAAACTCAACTTATTGTTATATAATGTTGGTAGGCAAAATCTCAACAATATAACATATGTCATTTTTATATATATTATATTGTTGTGCATTCTTCCTCACTACTGTATATTTAAGGCTATATCTCCGAAACTTCTGAATATATTTTAATGAAATAAAGCTCAAATTGAAGAGCTGTACCCTCTTCATATTCTGACTGCAAGCAGCGCCCCCTACTGTAGAAGGAAAGTTATATTGTGCATATCATGTTTGGTACTGTTTTATTCATTTTACACTATATAAACGATTTTATTCCATGATATAACTCATTGCCTCATAACAATATGGCTGACCAATGACAACCGAGGAATAAGGACATGTACCGTTCAGAACTACATACAGCGCATTCGCTAATTGGCGCACTTTCTTCATTTTTTGAAAAACAAATAAAATTTTTATACTATGGGTTTGAATTTTGCATCACCCTGTATATGTTTTCCATACAACAACCAAATATACTACCTAAGAATTGCAAACATGATGAAATGGTAAGAAAATCTACACATTACAACAAAAAATTTTAAAAAATGAAGATAGTACCTGTTGTTATACATGAAGCAATATAACCCTTGCAGTCTTGATGAGACCATGTGACACTCATCCTAAGTAGAAAAAGTATGTCTTCAAACACGAATTTCTTCACTTTTCTTCTAAACTCAACTAATTGGTATATATATGTTGTTAGGCAACATCTCAACAATATAACATATGTCATTTTTTATATATATTATATTGTATTGCATTCTTCCTAACTACTGTATATTTAAGTCTATATCTCCGAAACTTCTGAATAAATTTTAATGAAATCAAGCTCAAATTGAAGAGCTGTACCCTCTTCATATTCTGACTGCAAGCAGCGCCCCCTACTGTAGAAGGAAAGTTATATTGTGCATATCATGTTTGGTACTGTTTTATTCATTTTACACTATATAAACGACTTCATTCCATGATATGTCTCATTGCCTCATAACAATATGGCTGACCAATGACAACCGAGGAATAAGTACATGTTCCGTTGAGAACGACATACAGCGCATTTGCTAGTTGGCGCACTTTTATACTATGGGTTTGAATTTTGCATCACCCTGTATATGTTTTCCATACAACAACCAAATATACTACCTAAGAATTGCAAACATGATAAAATGGTAAGAAAATCTACACATTACAAGAAAAAATTTAAGAAATGAAGATAGTACCTGTTGTTATACATGAAACAATATAACCCTTGCAGTCTTGATGAGACCACGTGACACTCATCCTAAGTAGAAAAAGTATGTCTTCAAACACGAATTTCTTCACTTTTCTTCTAAACTCAACTAATTTGTATCTAATGTTGGTAGGCAAAATCTCAACAATATAACATATGTCATTTTTATATATATTATATTGTTGTGCATTCTTCCTAACTACTGTATATTTAAGGCTATATCTCCGAAACTTCTGAATATATTTTAATGAAATAGAGCTCAAATTGAAGATCTGTACCCTCTTCATATTCTGACTGCAAGCAGCGCCCCCTACTGTAGAAGGAAAGTTATCTTGTGCATATCATGTTTGGTACTGTTTTATTCATTTTACACTATATAAACGACTTCATTCCATGATATGTCTCATTGCCTCATAACAATATGGCTGACCAATGACAACCGAGGAATAAGTACATGTTCCGTTGAGAACGACATACAGCGCATTTGCTAGTTGGCGCACTTTTATACTATGGGTTTGAATTTTGCATCACCCTGTATATGTTTTCCATACAACAACCAAATATACTACCTAAGAATTGCAAACATGATAAAATGGTAAGAAAATCTACACATTACAAGAAAAAATTTAAAAAATGAAGATAGTACCTGTTGTTATACATGAAGCAATATAACCCTTGCAGTCTTGATGAGACCACGTGACACTCATCATAAGTAGAAAAAGTATGTCTTCAAACACGAATTTCTTCACTTTTCTTCTAAACTCAACTAATTGGTATATAATGTTGTTAGGCAAAATCTCAACAATATAACATATGTCATTTTTATATATATTATATTGTTGTGCATTCTTCCTAACTACTGTATATTTAAGGCTATATCTCCGAAACTTCTGAATATATTTTAATGAAATAAAACTCAAATTGAAGAGCTGTACCCTCTTCATATTCTGACTGCAAGCAGCGCCCCCTACTGTAGAAGGAAAGTTATATTGTGCATATCATGTTTGTTACTGTTTTATTCATTTTACACTATATAAACGACTTCATTCCATGATATGTCTCATTGCCTCATAACAATATGGCTGACCAATGACAACCGAGGAATAAGGACATGTACCGTTCAGAACTACATACAGCGCATTCGCTAATTGGTGCACTTTCTTCATTTTTTGAAAAACAAATAAAATTTTTATACTATGGGTTTGAATTTTGCATCACCCTGTATATGTTTTCCATACAACAACCAAATATACTACCTAAGAATTGCAAACATGATGAAATGGTAAGAAAATCTACACATTACAACAAAAAATTTTAAAAAATGAAGATAGTACCTGTTGTTATACATGAAGCAATATAACCCTTGCAGTCTTGATGAGACCATGTGACACTCATCCTAAGTAGAAAAAGTATGTCTTCAAACACGAATTTCTTCACTTTTCTTCTAAACTCAACTAATTGGTATATATATGTTGTTAGGCAACATCTCAACAATATAACATATGTCATTTTTTATATATATTATATTGTATTGCATTCTTCCTAACTACTGTATATTTAAGTCTATATCTCCGAAACTTCTGAATAAATTTTAATGAAATCAAGCTCAAATTGAAGTGCTGTACCCATTTCATATTCTGACTGCAAACAGCGTCCCCTAGTGTAGAACGAAAGTTATCTTGTGCATATTTTGTTTGGTACTGTTTTATTCTTTTTACAGTATATAAACGACTTCATTCCATGATATGTCTCATTGCCTCATAACAATATGGCTGACCAATGACAACCGAGGAATAAGTACATGTTCCGTTGAGAACGACATACAGCGCATTTGCTAGTTGGCGCACTTTTATACTATGGGTTTGAATTTTGCATCACCCTGTATATGTTTTCCATACAACAACCAAATATACTACCTAAGAATTGCAAACATGATAAAATGGTAAGAAAATCTACACATTACAACAAAAAATTTTAAAAAATGAAGATAGTACCTGTTGTTATACATGAAGCAATATAACCCTTGCAGTCTTGATGAGACCACGTGACACTCATCCTAAGTAGAAAAAGTATGTCTTCAAACACGAATTTCTTCACTTTTCTTCTAAACTCAACTTATTGTTATATAATGTTGGTAGGCAAAATCTCAACAATATAACATATGTCATTTTTATATATATTATATTGTTGTGCATTCTTCCTAACTACTGTATATTTAAGGCTATATCTCCGAAACTTCTGAATATATTTTAATGAAATAAAGCTCAAATTGAAGAGCTGTACCCTCTTCATATTCTGACTGCAAGCAGCGCCCCCTACTGTAGAAGGAAAGTTATATTGTGCATATCATGTTTGGTACTGTTTTATTCATTTTACACTATATAAACGATTTTATTCCATGATATAACTCATTGCCTCATAACAATATGGCTGACCAATGACAACCGAGGAATAAGGACATGTACCGTTCAGAACAACATACAGCGCATTCGCTAATTGGCGCACTTTCTTCATTTTTTGAAAAACAAATAAAATTTTTATACTATGGGTTTGAATTTTGCATCACCCTGTATATGTTTTCCATACAACAACCAAATATACTACCTAAGAATTGCAAACATGATGAAATGGTAAGAAAATCTACACATTACAACAAAAAATTTTAAAAAATGAAGATAGTACCTGTTGTTATACATGAAGCAATATAACCCTTGCAGTCTTGATGAGACCATGTGACACTCATCCTAAGTAGAAAAAGTATGTCTTCAAACAGGAATTTCTTCACTTTTCTTCTAAACTCAACTAATTGGTATATAATGTTGTTAGGCAAAATCTCAACAATATAACATATGTCATTTTTATATATATTATATTGTTGTGCATTCTTCCTAACTACTGTATATTTAAGGCTATATCTCCGAAACTTCTGAATATATTTTAATGAAATAAAGCTCAAATTGAAGAGCTGTACCCTCTTCATATTCTGACTGCAAGCAGCGCCCCCTACTGTAGAAGGAAAGTTATATTGTGCATATCATGTTTGGTACTGTTTTATTCATTTTACACTATATAAACGACTTCATTCCATGATATGTCTCATTGCCTCATAACAATATGGCTGACCAATGACAACCGAGGAATAAGTACATGTTCCGTTGAGAACGACATACAGCGCATTTGCTAGTTGGCGCACTTTTATACTATGGGTTTGAATTTTGCATCACCCTGTATATGTTTTCCATACAACAACCAAATATACTACCTAAGAATTGCAAACATGATAAAATGGTAAGAAAATCTACACATTACAAGAAAAAATTTAAGAAATGAAGATAGTACCTGTTGTTATACATGAAACAATATAACCCTTGCAGTCTTGATGAGACCACGTGACACTCATCCTAAGTAGAAAAAGTATGTCTTCAAACACGAATTTCTTCACTTTTCTTCTAAACTCAACTAATTTGTATCTAATGTTGGTAGGCAAAATCTCAACAATATAACATATGTCATTTTTATATATATTATATTGTTGTGCATTCTTCCTAACTACTGTATATTTAAGGCTATATCTCCGAAACTTCTGAATATATTTTAATGAAATAGAGCTCAAATTGAAGATCTGTACCCTCTTCATATTCTGACTGCAAGCAGCGCCCCCTACTGTAGAAGGAAAGTTATCTTGTGCATATCATGTTTGGTACTGTTTTATTCATTTTACACTATATAAACGACTTCATTCCATGATATGTCTCATTGCCTCATAACAATATGGCTGACCAATGACAACCGAGGAATAAGTACATGTTCCGTTGAGAACGACATACAGCGCATTTGCTAGTTGGCGCACTTTTATACTATGGGTTTGAATTTTGCATCACCCTGTATATGTTTTCCATACAACAACCAAATATACTACCTAAGAATTGCAAACATGATAAAATGGTAAGAAAATCTACACATTACAAGAAAAAATTTAAAAAATGAAGATAGTACCTGTTGTTATACATGAAGCAATATAACCCTTGCAGTCTTGATGAGACCACGTGACACTCATCATAAGTAGAAAAAGTATGTCTTCAAACACGAATTTCTTCACTTTTCTTCTAAACTCAACTAATTGGTATATAATGTTGTTAGGCAAAATCTCAACAATATAACATATGTCATTTTTATATATATTATATTGTTGTGCATTCTTCCTAACTACTGTATATTTAAGGCTATATCTCCGAAACTTCTGAATATATTTTAATGAAATAAAGCTCAAATTGAAGAGCTGTACCCTCTTCATATTCTGGCTGCAAGCAGCGCCCCCTACTGTAGAAGGAAAGTTATCTTGTGCATATCATGTTTGGTACTGTTTTATTCATTTTACACTATATAAACGATTTTATTCCATGATATGTCTCATTGCCTCATAACAATATGGCTGACCAATGACAACCGAGGAATAAGGACATGTACCGTTCAGAACTACATACAGCGCATTCGCTAATTGGTGCACTTTCTTCATTTTTTGAAAAACAAATAAAATTTTTATACTATGGGTTTGAATTTTGCATCACCCTGTATATGTTTTCCATACAACAACCAAATATACTACCTAAGAATTGCAAACATGATGAAATGGTAAGAAAATCTACACATTACAACAAAAAATTTTAAAAAATGAAGATAGTACCTGTTGTTATACATGAAGCAATATAACCCTTGCAGTCTTGATGAGACCATGTGACACTCATCCTAAGTAGAAAAAGTATGTCTTCAAACACGAATTTCTTCACTTTTCTTCTAAACTCAACTAATTGGTATATATATGTTGTTAGGCAACATCTCAACAATATAACATATGTCATTTTTTATATATATTATATTGTATTGCATTCTTCCTAACTACTGTATATTTAAGTCTATATCTCCGAAACTTCTGAATAAATTTTAATGAAATCAAGCTCAAATTGAAGTGCTGTACCCATTTCATATTCTGACTGCAAACAGCGTCCCCTAGTGTAGAACGAAAGTTATCTTGTGCATATTTTGTTTGGTACTGTTTTATTCTTTTTACAGTATATAAACGACTTCATTCCATGATATGTCTCATTGCCTCATAACAATATGGCTGACCAATGACAACCGAGGAATAAGTACATGTTCCGTTGAGAACGACATACAGCGCATTTGCTAGTTGGCGCACTTTTATACTATGGGTTTGAATTTTGCATCACCCTGTATATGTTTTCCATACAACAACCAAATATACTACCTAAGAATTGCAAACATGATAAAATGGTAAGAAAATCTACACATTACAACAAAAAATTTTAAAAAATGAAGATAGTACCTGTTGTTATACATGAAGCAATATAACCCTTGCAGTCTTGATGAGACCACGTGACACTCATCCTAAGTAGAAAAAGTATGTCTTCAAACACGAATTTCTTCACTTTTCTTCTAAACTCAACTTATTGTTATATAATGTTGGTAGGCAAAATCTCAACAATATAACATATGTCATTTTTATATATATTATATTGTTGTGCATTCTTCCTAACTACTGTATATTTAAGGCTATATCTCCGAAACTTCTGAATATATTTTAATGAAATAAAGCTCAAATTGAAGAGCTGTACCCTCTTCATATTCTGACTGCAAGCAGCGCCCCCTACTGTAGAAGGAAAGTTATATTGTGCATATCATGTTTGGTACTGTTTTATTCATTTTACACTATATAAACGATTTTATTCCATGATATAACTCATTGCCTCATAACAATATGGCTGACCAATGACAACCGAGGAATAAGGACATGTACCGTTCAGAACAACATACAGCGCATTCGCTAATTGGCGCACTTTCTTCATTTTTTGAAAAACAAATAAAATTTTTATACTATGGGTTTGAATTTTGCATCACCCTGTATATGTTTTCCATACAACAACCAAATATACTACCTAAGAATTGCAAACATGATGAAATGGTAAGAAAATCTACACATTACAACAAAAAATTTTAAAAAATGAAGATAGTACCTGTTGTTATACATGAAGCAATATAACCCTTGCAGTCTTGATGAGACCATGTGACACTCATCCTAAGTAGAAAAAGTATGTCTTCAAACAGGAATTTCTTCACTTTTCTTCTAAACTCAACTAATTGGTATATAATGTTGTTAGGCAAAATCTCAACAATATAACATATGTCATTTTTATATATATTATATTGTTGTGCATTCTTCCTAACTACTGTATATTTAAGGCTATATCTCCGAAACTTCTGAATATATTTTAATGAAATAAAGCTCAAATTGAAGAGCTGTACCCTCTTCATATTCTGACTGCAAGCAGCGCCCCCTACTGTAGAAGGAAAGTTATATTGTGCATATCATGTTTGGTACTGTTTTATTCATTTTACACTATATAAACGACTTCATTCCATGATATGTCTCATTGCCTCATAACAATATGGCTGACCAATGACAACCGAGGAATAAGTACATGTTCCGTTGAGAACGACATACAGCGCATTTGCTAGTTGGCGCACTTTTATACTATGGGTTTGAATTTTGCATCACCCTGTATATGTTTTCCATACAACAACCAAATATACTACCTAAGAATTGCAAACATGATAAAATGGTAAGAAAATCTACACATTACAAGAAAAAATTTAAGAAATGAAGATAGTACCTGTTGTTATACATGAAACAATATAACCCTTGCAGTCTTGATGAGACCACGTGACACTCATCCTAAGTAGAAAAAGTATGTCTTCAAACACGAATTTCTTCACTTTTCTTCTAAACTCAACTAATTTGTATCTAATGTTTGTAGGCAAAATCTCAACAATATAACATATGTCATTTTTTATATATATTATATTGTTGTGCATTCTTCCTAACTACTGTATATTTAAGGCTATATCTCCGAAACTTCTGAATATATTTTAATGAAATAGAGCTCAAATTGAAGATCTGTACCCTCTTCATATTCTGACTGCAAGCAGCGCCCCCTACTGTAGAAGGAAAGTTATCTTGTGCATATCATGTTTGGTACTGTTTTATTCATTTTACACTATATAAACGACTTCATTCCATGATATGTCTCATTGCCTCATAACAATATGGCTGACCAATGACAACCGAGGAATAAGGACATGTACCGTTCAGAACTACATACAGCGCATTCGCTAATTGGTGCACTTTCTTCATTTTTTGAAAAACAAATAAAATTTTTATACTATGGGTTTGAATTTTGCATCACCCTGTATATGTTTTCCATACAACAACCAAATATACTACCTAAGAATTGCAAACATGATGAAATGGTAAGAAAATCTACACATTACAACAAAAAATTTTAAAAAATGAAGATAGTACCTGTTGTTATACATGAAGCAATATAACCCTTGCAGTCTTGATGAGACCATGTGACACTCATCCTAAGTAGAAAAAGTATGTCTTCAAACACGAATTTCTTCACTTTTCTTCTAAACTCAACTAATTGGTATATATATGTTGTTAGGCAACATCTCAACAATATAACATATGTCATTTTTTATATATATTATATTGTATTGCATTCTTCCTAACTACTGTATATTTAAGTCTATATCTCCGAAACTTCTGAATAAATTTTAATGAAATCAAGCTCAAATTGAAGTGCTGTACCCATTTCATATTCTGACTGCAAACAGCGTCCCCTAGTGTAGAACGAAAGTTATCTTGTGCATATTTTGTTTGGTACTGTTTTATTCTTTTTACAGTATATAAACGACTTCATTCCATGATATGTCTCATTGCCTCATAACAATATGGCTGACCAATGACAACCGAGGAATAAGTACATGTTCCGTTGAGAACGACATACAGCGCATTTGCTAGTTGGCGCACTTTTATACTATGGGTTTGAATTTTGCATCACCCTGTATATGTTTTCCATACAACAACCAAATATACTACCTAAGAATTGCAAACATGATAAAATGGTAAGAAAATCTACACATTACAACAAAAAATTTTAAAAAATGAAGATAGTACCTGTTGTTATACATGAAGCAATATAACCCTTGCAGTCTTGATGAGACCACGTGACACTCATCCTAAGTAGAAAAAGTATGTCTTCAAACACGAATTTCTTCACTTTTCTTCTAAACTCAACTTATTGTTATATAATGTTGGTAGGCAAAATCTCAACAATATAACATATGTCATTTTTATATATATTATATTGTTGTGCATTCTTCCTAACTACTGTATATTTAAGGCTATATCTCCGAAACTTCTGAATATATTTTAATGAAATAAAGCTCAAATTGAAGAGCTGTACCCTCTTCATATTCTGACTGCAAGCAGCGCCCCCTACTGTAGAAGGAAAGTTATATTGTGCATATCATGTTTGGTACTGTTTTATTCATTTTACACTATATAAACGATTTTATTCCATGATATAACTCATTGCCTCATAACAATATGGCTGACCAATGACAACCGAGGAATAAGGACATGTACCGTTCAGAACAACATACAGCGCATTCGCTAATTGGCGCACTTTCTTCATTTTTTGAAAAACAAATAAAATTTTTATACTATGGGTTTGAATTTTGCATCACCCTGTATATGTTTTCCATACAACAACCAAATATACTACCTAAGAATTGCAAACATGATGAAATGGTAAGAAAATCTACACATTACAACAAAAAATTTTAAAAAATGAAGATAGTACCTGTTGTTATACATGAAGCAATATAACCCTTGCAGTCTTGATGAGACCATGTGACACTCATCCTAAGTAGAAAAAGTATGTCTTCAAACAGGAATTTCTTCACTTTTCTTCTAAACTCAACTAATTGGTATATAATGTTGTTAGGCAAAATCTCAACAATATAACATATGTCATTTTTATATATATTATATTGTTGTGCATTCTTCCTAACTACTGTATATTTAAGGCTATATCTCCGAAACTTCTGAATATATTTTAATGAAATAAAGCTCAAATTGAAGAGCTGTACCCTCTTCATATTCTGACTGCAAGCAGCGCCCCCTACTGTAGAAGGAAAGTTATATTGTGCATATCATGTTTGGTACTGTTTTATTCATTTTACACTATATAAACGATTTTATTCCATGATATAACTCATTGCCTCATAACAATATGGCTGACCAATGACAACCGAGGAATAAGGACATGTACCGTTCAGAACTACATACAGCGCATTCGCTAATTGGCGCACTTTCTTCATTTTTTGAAAAACAAATAAAATTTTTATACTATGGGTTTGAATTTTGCATCACCCTGTATATGTTTTCCATACAACAACCAAATATACTACCTAAGAATTGCAAACATGATGAAATGGTAAGAAAATCTACACATTACAACAAAAAATTTTAAAAAATGAAGATAGTACCTGTTGTTATACATGAAGCAATATAACCCTTGCAGTCTTGATGAGACCATGTGACACTCATCCTAAGTAGAAAAAGTATGTCTTCAAACAGGAATTTCTTCACTTTTCTTCTAAACTCAACTAATTGGTATATATATGTTGTTAGGCAACATCTCAACAATATAACATATGTCATTCTTTATATATATTGTATTGTATTGCATTCTTCCTAACTACTGTATATTTAAGTCCATATCTCCGAAACTTCTGAATAAATTTTAATGAAATCAAGCTCAAATTGAAGTGCTGTACCCATTTCATATTCTGACTGCAAACAGCGTCCCCTAGTGTAGAACGAAAGTTATATTGTGCATATTTTGTTTGGTACTGTTTTATTCTTTTTACAGTATATAAACGACTTCATTCCATGATATGTCTCATTGCCTCATAACAATATGGCTGACCAATGACAACCGAGGAATAAGTACATGTTCCGTTGAGAACGACATACAGCGCATTTGCTAGTTGGCGCACTTTTATACTATGGGTTTGAATTTTGCATCACCCTGTATAAATTTTCCATACAACAACCAAATATACTACCTAAGAATTGCAAACATGATAAAATGGTAAGAAAATCTACACATTACAACAAAAAATTTTAAAAAATGAAGATAGTACCTGTTGTTATACATGAAGCAATATAACCCTTGCAGTCTTGATGAGACCACGTGACACTCATCCTAAGTAGAAAAAGTATGTCTTCAAACACGAATTTCTTCACTTTTCTTCTAAACTCAACTTATTGTTATATAATGTTGGTAGGCAAAATCTCAACAATATAACATATGTCATTTTTATATATATTATAGTGTTGTGCATTCTTCCTAACTACTGTATATTTAAGGCTATATCTCCGAAACTTCTGAATATATTTTAATGAATTAAAGCTCAAATTGAAGAGCTGTACCCTCTTCATATTCTGACTGCAAGCAGCGCCCCCTACTGTAGAAGGAAAGTTATATTGTGCATATCATGTTTGGTACTGTTTTATTCATTTTACACTATATAAACGATTTTATTCCATGATATAACTCATTGCCTCATAACAATATGGCTGACCAATGACAACCGAGGAATAAGGACATGTACCGTTCAGAACTACATACAGCGCATTCGCTAATTGGCGCACTTTCTTCATTTTTTGAAAAACAAATAAAATTTTTATACTATGGGTTTGAATTTTGCATCACCCTGTATATGTTTTCCATACAACAACCAAATATACTACCTAAGAATTGCAAACATGATGAAATGGTAAGAAAATCTACACATTACAACAAAAAATTTTAAAAAATGAAGATAGTACCTGTTGTTATACATGAAGCAATATAACCCTTGCAGTCTTGATGAGACCATGTGACACTCATCCTAAGTAGAAAAAGTATGTCTTCAAACACGAATTTCTTCACTTTTCTTCTAAACTCAACTAATTGGTATATATATGTTGTTAGGCAACATCTCAACAATATAACATATGTCATTTTTTATATATATTATATTGTATTGCATTCTTCCTAACTACTGTATATTTAAGTCTATATCTCCGAAACTTCTGAATAAATTTTAATGAAATCAAGCTCAAATTGAAGAGCTGTACCCTCTTCATATTCTGACTGCAAGCAGCGCCCCCTACTGTAGAAGGAAAGTTATATTGTGCATATCATGTTTGGTACTGTTTTATTCATTTTACACTATATAAACGACTTCATTCCATGATATGTCTCATTGCCTCATAACAATATGGCTGACCAATGACAACCGAGGAATAAGTACATGTTCCGTTGAGAACGACATACAGCGCATTTGCTAGTTGGCGCACTTTTATACTATGGGTTTGAATTTTGCATCACCCTGTATATGTTTTCCATACAACAACCAAATATACTACCTAAGAATTGCAAACATGATAAAATGGTAAGAAAATCTACACATTACAAGAAAAAATTTAAGAAATGAAGATAGTACCTGTTGTTATACATGAAACAATATAACCCTTGCAGTCTTGATGAGACCACGTGACACTCATCCTAAGTAGAAAAAGTATGTCTTCAAACACGAATTTCTTCACTTTTCTTCTAAACTCAACTTATTGTTATATAATGTTGGTAGGCAAAATCTCAACAATATAACATATGTCATTTTTATATATATTATATTGTTGTGCATTCTTCCTAACTACTGTATATTTAAGGCTATATCTCCGAAACTTCTGAATATATTTTAATGAATTAAAGCTCAAATTGAAGAGCTGTACCCTCTTCATATTCTGACTGCAAGCAGCGCCCCCTACTGTAGAAGGAAAGTTATATTGTGCATATCATGTTTGGTACTGTTTTATTCATTTTACACTATATAAACGATTTTATTCCATGATATAACTCATTGCCTCATAACAATATGGCTGACCAATGACAACCGAGGAATAAGGACATGTACCGTTCAGAACTACATACAGCGCATTCACTAATTGGCGCACTTTCTTCATTTTTTGAAAAAAAAAATAAAATTTTTATACTATGGGTTTGAATTTTGCATCACCCTGTATATGTTTTCCATACAACAACCAAATATACTACCTAAGAATTGCAAACATGATAAAATGGTAAGAAAATCTACACATTACAAGAAAAAATTTAAGAAATGAAGATAGTACCTGTTGTTATACATGAAACAATATAACCCTTGCAGTCTTGATGAGACCACGTGACACTCATCCTAAGTAGAAAAAGTATGTCTTCAAACACGAATTTCTTCACTTTTCTTCTAAACTCAACTAATTTGTATCTAATGTTGGTAGGCAAAATCTCAACAATATAACATATGTCATTTTTATATATATTATATTGTTGTGCATTCTTCCTAACTACTGTATATTTAAGGCTATATCTCCGAAACTTCTGAATATATTTTAATGAAATAGAGCTCAAATTGAAGATCTGTACCCTCTTCATATTCTGACTGCAAGCAGCGCCCCCTACTGTAGAAGGAAAGTTATCTTGTGCATATCATGTTTGGTACTGTTTTATTCATTTTACACTATATAAACGACTTCATTCCATGATATGTCTCATTGCCTCATAACAATATGGCTGACCAATGACAACCGAGGAATAAGTACATGTTCCGTTGAGAACGACATACAGCGCATTTGCTAGTTGGCGCACTTTTATACTATGGGTTTGAATTTTGCATCACCCTGTATATGTTTTCCATACAACAACCAAATATACTACCTAAGAATTGCAAACATGATAAAATGGTAAGAAAATCTACACATTACAAGAAAAAATTTAAAAAATGAAGATAGTACCTGTTGTTATACATGAAGCAATATAACCCTTGCAGTCTTGATGAGACCACGTGACACTCATCATAAGTAGAAAAAGTATGTCTTCAAACACGAATTTCTTCACTTTTCTTCTAAACTCAACTAATTGGTATATAATGTTGTTAGGCAAAATCTCAACAATATAACATATGTCATTTTTATATATATTATATTGTTGTGCATTCTTCCTAACTACTGTATATTTAAAGCTATATCTCCGAAACTTCTGAATATATTTTAATGAAATAAAGCTCAAATTGAAGAGCTGTACCCTCTTCATATTCTGGCTGCAAGCAGCGCCCCCTACTGTAGAAGGAAAGTTATCTTGTGCATATCATGTTTGGTACTGTTTTATTCATTTTACACTATATAAACGATTTTATTCCATGATATGTCTCATTGCCTCATAACAATATGGCTGACCAATGACAACCGAGGAATAAGGACATGTACCGTTCAGAACTACATACAGCGCATTCGCTAATTGGTGCACTTTCTTCATTTTTTGAAAAACAAATAAAATTTTTATACTATGGGTTTGAATTTTGCATCACCCTGTATATGTTTTCCATACAACAACCAAATATACTACCTAAGAATTGCAAACATGATGAAATGGTAAGAAAATCTACACATTACAACAAAAAATTTTAAAAAATGAAGATAGTACCTGTTGTTATACATGAAGCAATACAACCCTTGCAGTCTTGATGAGACCACGTGACACTCATTCTAAGTACAAAAAGTATGTCTTCAAACACGAATTTTTTCACTTTTCTTCTAAACTCAACTAATTGGTATATAATGTTGTTAGGCAAAATCTCAACAATATAACATATGTCATTTTTATATATATTATATTGTTGTGCATTCTTCCTAACTACTGTATATTTAAGGCTATATCTCCGAAACTTCTGAATATATTTTAATGAAATAAAGCTCAAATTGAAGAGCTGTACCCTCTTCATATTCTGACTGCAAGCAGCGCCCCCTACTGTAGAAGGAAAGTTATATTGTGCATATCATGTTTGGTACTGTTTTATTCATTTTACACTATATAAACGATTTTATTCCATGATATAACTCATTGCCTCATAACAATATGGCTGACCAATGACAACCGAGGAATAAGGACATGTACCGTTCAGAACTACATACAGCGCATTCGCTAATTGGCGCACTTTCTTCATTTTTTGAAAAACAAATAAAATTTTTATACTATGGGTTTGAATTTTGCATCACCCTGTATATGTTTTCCATACAACAACCAAATATACTACCTAAGAATTGCAAACATGATGAAATGGTAAGAAAATCTACACATTACAACAAAAAATTTTAAAAAATGAAGATAGTACCTGTTGTTATACATGAAGCAATATAACCCTTGCAGTCTTGATGAGACCATGTGACACTCATCCTAAGTAGAAAAAGTATGTCTTCAAACAGGAATTTCTTCACTTTTCTTCTAAACTCAACTAATTGGTATATAATGTTGTTAGGCAAAATCTCAACAATATAACATATGTCATTTTTATATATATTATATTGTTGTGCATTCTTCCTAACTACTGTATATTTAAGTCTATATCTCCGAAACTTCTGAATAAATTTTAATGAAATCAAGCTCAAATTGAAGAGCTGTACCCTCTTCATATTCTGACTGCAAGCAGCGCCCCCTACTGTAGAAGGAAAGTTATATTGTGCATATCATGTTTGGTACTGTTTTATTCATTTTACACTATATAAACGATTTTATTCCATGATATAACTCATTGCCTCATAACAATATGGCTGACCAATGACAACCGAGGAATAAGGACATGTACCGTTCAGAACTACATACAGCGCATTCGCTAATTGGCGCACTTTCTTCATTTTTTGAAAAACAAATAAAATTTTTATACTATGGGTTTGAATTTTGCATCACCCTGTATATGTTTTCCATACAACAACCAAATATACTACCTAAGAATTGCAAACATGATGAAATGGTAAGAAAATCTACACATTACAACAAAAAATTTTAAAAAATGAAGATAGTACCTGTTGTTATACATGAAGCAATATAACCCTTGCAGTCTTGATGAGACCATGTGACACTCATCCTAAGTAGAAAAAGTATGTCTTCAAACAGGAATTTCTTCACTTTTCTTCTAAACTCAACTAATTGGTATATATATGTTGTTAGGCAACATCTCAACAATATAACATATGTCATTCTTTATATATATTATATTGTATTGCATTCTTCCTAACTACTGTATATTTAAGTCCATATCTCCGAAACTTCTGAATAAATTTTAATGAAATCAAGCTCAAATTGAAGTGCTGTACCCATTTCATATTCTGACTGCAAACAGCGTCCCCTAGTGTAGAACGAAAGTTATCTTGTGCATATTTTGTTTGGTACTGTTTTATTCTTTTTACAGTATATAAACGACTTCATTCCATGATATGTCTCATTGCCTCATAACAATATGGCTGACCAATGACAACCGAGGAATAAGTACATGTTCCGTTGAGAACGACATACAGCGCATTTGCTAGTTGGCGCACTTTTATACTATGGGTTTGAATTTTGCATCACCCTGTATAAATTTTCCATACAACAACCAAATATACTACCTAAGAATTGCAAACATGATAAAATGGTAAGAAAATCTACACATTACAACAAAAAATTTTAAAAAATGAAGATAGTACCTGTTGTTATACATGAAGCAATATAACCCTTGCAGTCTTGATGAGACCACGTGACACTCATCCTAAGTAGAAAAAGTATGTCTTCAAACACGAATTTCTTCACTTTTCTTCTAAACTCAACTTATTGTTATATAATGTTGGTAGGCAAAATCTCAACAATATAACATATGTCATTTTTATATATATTATATTGTTGTGCATTCTTCCTCACTACTGTATATTTAAGGCTATATCTCCGAAACTTCTGAATATATTTTAATGAAATAAAGCTCAAATTGAAGAGCTGTACCCTCTTCATATTCTGACTGCAAGCAGCGCCCCCTACTGTAGAAGGAAAGTTATATTGTGCATATCATGTTTGGTACTGTTTTATTCATTTTACACTATATAAACGATTTTATTCCATGATATAACTCATTGCCTCATAACAATATGGCTGACCAATGACAACCGAGGAATAAGGACATGTACCGTTCAGAACTACATACAGCGCATTCGCTAATTGGCGCACTTTCTTCATTTTTTGAAAAACAAATAAAATTTTTATACTATGGGTTTGAATTTTGCATCACCCTGTATATGTTTTCCATACAACAACCAAATATACTACCTAAGAATTGCAAACATGATGAAATGGTAAGAAAATCTACACATTACAACAAAAAATTTTAAAAAATGAAGATAGTACCTGTTGTTATACATGAAGCAATATAACCCTTGCAGTCTTGATGAGACCATGTGACACTCATCCTAAGTAGAAAAAGTATGTCTTCAAACACGAATTTCTTCACTTTTCTTCTAAACTCAACTAATTGGTATATATATGTTGTTAGGCAACATCTCAACAATATAACATATGTCATTTTTTATATATATTATATTGTATTGCATTCTTCCTAACTACTGTATATTTAAGTCTATATCTCCGAAACTTCTGAATAAATTTTAATGAAATCAAGCTCAAATTGAAGAGCTGTACCCTCTTCATATTCTGACTGCAAGCAGCGCCCCCTACTGTAGAAGGAAAGTTATATTGTGCATATCATGTTTGGTACTGTTTTATTCATTTTACACTATATAAACGACTTCATTCCATGATATGTCTCATTGCCTCATAACAATATGGCTGACCAATGACAACCGAGGAATAAGTACATGTTCCGTTGAGAACGACATACAGCGCATTTGCTAGTTGGCGCACTTTTATACTATGGGTTTGAATTTTGCATCACCCTGTATATGTTTTCCATACAACAACCAAATATACTACCTAAGAATTGCAAACATGATAAAATGGTAAGAAAATCTACACATTACAAGAAAAAATTTAAGAAATGAAGATAGTACCTGTTGTTATACATGAAACAATATAACCCTTGCAGTCTTGATGAGACCACGTGACACTCATCCTAAGTAGAAAAAGTATGTCTTCAAACACGAATTTCTTCACTTTTCTTCTAAACTCAACTAATTTGTATCTAATGTTGGTAGGCAAAATCTCAACAATATAACATATGTCATTTTTATATATATTATATTGTTGTGCATTCTTCCTAACTACTGTATATTTAAGGCTATATCTCCGAAACTTCTGAATATATTTTAATGAAATAGAGCTCAAATTGAAGATCTGTACCCTCTTCATATTCTGACTGCAAGCAGCGCCCCCTACTGTAGAAGGAAAGTTATCTTGTGCATATCATGTTTGGTACTGTTTTATTCATTTTACACTATATAAACGACTTCATTCCATGATATGTCTCATTGCCTCATAACAATATGGCTGACCAATGACAACCGAGGAATAAGTACATGTTCCGTTGAGAACGACATACAGCGCATTTGCTAGTTGGCGCACTTTTATACTATGGGTTTGAATTTTGCATCACCCTGTATATGTTTTCCATACAACAACCAAATATACTACCTAAGAATTGCAAACATGATAAAATGGTAAGAAAATCTACACATTACAAGAAAAAATTTAAAAAATGAAGATAGTACCTGTTGTTATACATGAAGCAATATAACCCTTGCAGTCTTGATGAGACCACGTGACACTCATCATAAGTAGAAAAAGTATGTCTTCAAACACGAATTTCTTCACTTTTCTTCTAAACTCAACTAATTGGTATATAATGTTGTTAGGCAAAATCTCAACAATATAACATATGTCATTTTTATATATATTATATTGTTGTGCATTCTTCCTAACTACTGTATATTTAAGGCTATATCTCCGAAACTTCTGAATATATTTTAATGAAATAAAGCTCAAATTGAAGAGCTGTACCCTCTTCATATTCTGGCTGCAAGCAGCGCCCCCTACTGTAGAAGGAAAGTTATCTTGTGCATATCATGTTTGGTACTGTTTTATTCATTTTACACTATATAAACGATTTTATTCCATGATATGTCTCATTGCCTCATAACAATATGGCTGACCAATGACAACCGAGGAATAAGGACATGTACCGTTCAGAACTACATACAGCGCATTCGCTAATTGGTGCACTTTCTTCATTTTTTGAAAAACAAATAAAATTTTTATACTATGGGTTTGAATTTTGCATCACCCTGTATATGTTTTCCATACAACAACCAAATATACTACCTAAGAATTGCAAACATGATGAAATGGTAAGAAAATCTACACATTACAACAAAAAATTTTAAAAAATGAAGATAGTACCTGTTGTTATACATGAAGCAATATAACCCTTGCAGTCTTGATGAGACCATGTGACACTCATCCTAAGTAGAAAAAGTATGTCTTCAAACACGAATTTCTTCACTTTTCTTCTAAACTCAACTAATTGGTATATATATGTTGTTAGGCAACATCTCAACAATATAACATATGTCATTTTTTATATATATTATATTGTATTGCATTCTTCCTAACTACTGTATATTTAAGTCTATATCTCCGAAACTTCTGAATAAATTTTAATGAAATCAAGCTCAAATTGAAGTGCTGTACCCATTTCATATTCTGACTGCAAACAGCGTCCCCTAGTGTAGAACGAAAGTTATCTTGTGCATATTTTGTTTGGTACTGTTTTATTCTTTTTACAGTATATAAACGACTTCATTCCATGATATGTCTCATTGCCTCATAACAATATGGCTGACCAATGACAACCGAGGAATAAGTACATGTTCCGTTGAGAACGACATACAGCGCATTTGCTAGTTGGCGCACTTTTATACTATGGGTTTGAATTTTGCATCACCCTGTATAAATTTTCCATACAACAACCAAATATACTACCTAAGAATTGCAAACATGATAAAATGGTAAGAAAATCTACACATTACAACAAAAAATTTTAAAAAATGAAGATAGTACCTGTTGTTATACATGAAGCAATATAACCCTTGCAGTCTTGATGAGACCACGTGACACTCATCCTAAGTAGAAAAAGTATGTCTTCAAACACGAATTTCTTCACTTTTCTTCTAAACTCAACTTATTGTTATATAATGTTGGTAGGCAAAATCTCAACAATATAACATATGTCATTTTTATATATATTATATTGTTGTGCATTCTTCCTAACTACTGTATATTTAAGGCTATATCTCCGAAACTTCTGAATATATTTTAATGAAATAAAGCTCAAATTGAAGAGCTGTACCCTCTTCATATTCTGACTGCAAGCAGCGCCCCCTACTGTAGAAGGAAAGTTATATTGTGCATATCATGTTTGGTACTGTTTTATTCATTTTACACTATATAAACGACTTCATTCCATGATATAACTCATTGCCTCATAACAATATGGCTGACCAATGACAACCGAGGAATAAGGACATGTACCGTTCAGAACAACATACAGCGCATTCGCTAATTGGCGCACTTTCTTCATTTTTTGAAAAACAAATAAAATTTTTATACTATGGGTTTGAATTTTGCATCACCCTGTATATGTTTTCCATACAACAACCAAATATACTACCTAAGAATTGCAAACATGATGAAATGGTAAGAAAATCTACACATTACAACAAAAAATTTTAAAAAATGAAGATAGTACCTGTTGTTATACATGAAGCAATATAACCCTTGCAGTCTTGATGAGACCATGTGACACTCATCCTAAGTAGAAAAAGTATGTCTTCAAACAGGAATTTCTTCACTTTTCTTCTAAACTCAACTAATTGGTATATAATGTTGTTAGGCAAAATCTCAACAATATAACATATGTCATTTTTATATATATTATATTGTTGTGCATTCTTCCTAACTACTGTATATTTAAGGCTATATCTCCGAAACTTCTGAATATATTTTAATGAAATAAAGCTCAAATTGAAGAGCTGTACCCTCTTCATATTCTGACTGCAAGCAGCGCCCCCTACTGTAGAAGGAAAGTTATCTTGTGCATATCACGTTTGGTACTGTTTTATTCATTTTACACTATATAAACGATTTTATTCCATGATATAACTCATTGCCTCATAACAATATGGCTGACCAATGACAACCGAGGAATAAGGACATGTACCGTTCAGAACTACATACAGCGCATTCGCTAATTGGCGCACTTTCTTCATTTTTTGAAAAACAAATAAAATTTTTATACTATGGGTTTGAATTTTGCATCACCCTGTATATGTTTTCCATACAACAACCAAATATACTACCTAAGAATTGCAAACATGATGAAATGGTAAGAAAATCTACACATTACAACAAAAAATTTTAAAAAATGAAGATAGTACCTGTTGTTATACATGAAGCAATATAACCCTTGCAGTCTTGATGAGACCATGTGACACTCATCCTAAGTAGAAAAAGTATGTCTTCAAACAGGAATTTCTTCACTTTTCTTCTAAACTCAACTAATTGGT
The DNA here is from genome assembly GCF_964235325.1 of Thermobia domestica. Classification (NCBI taxonomy): domain Eukaryota; kingdom Metazoa; phylum Arthropoda; class Insecta; order Zygentoma; family Lepismatidae; genus Thermobia; species Thermobia domestica. The sequence goes on from NW_027656059.1 coordinate 158,155, forward strand.
ATATATATGTTGTTAGGCAACATCTCAACAATATAACATATGTCATTCTTTATATATATTATATTGTATTGCATTCTTCCTAACTAATGTATATTTAAGTCCATATCTCCGAAACTTCTGAATAAATTTTAATGAAATCAAGCTCAAATTGAAGTGCTGTACCCATTTCATATTCTGACTGCAAACAGCGTCCCCTAGTGTAGAACGAAAGTTATATTGTGCATATTTTGTTTGGTACTGTTTTATTCTTTTTACAGTATATAAACGACTTCATTCCATGATATGTCTCATTGCCTCATAACAATATGGCTGACCAATGACAACCGAGGAATAAGTACATGTTCCGTTGAGAACGACATACAGCGCATTTGCTAGTTGGCGCACTTTTATACTATGGGTTTGAATTTTGCATCACCCTGTATAAATTTTCCATACAACAACCAAATATACTACCTAAGAATTGCAAACATGATAAAATGGTAAGAAAATCTACACATTACAACAAAAAATTTTAAAAAATGAAGATAGTACCTGTTGTTATACATGAAGCAATATAACCCTTGCAGTCTTGATGAGACCACGTGACACTCATCCTAAGTAGAAAAAGTATGTCTTCAAACACGAATTTCTTCACTTTTCTTCTAAACTCAACTTATTGTTATATAATGTTGGTAGGCAAAATCTCAACAATATAACATATGTCATTTTTATATATATTATATTGTTGTGCATTCTTCCTAACTACTGTATATTTAAGGCTATATCTCCGAAACTTCTGAATATATTTTAATGAATTAAAGCTCAAATTGAAGAGCTGTACCCTCTTCATATTCTGACTGCAAGCAGCGCCCCCTACTGTAGAAGGAAAGTTATATTGTGCATATCATGTTTGGTACTGTTTTATTCATTTTACACTATATAAACGATTTTATTCCATGATATAACTCATTGCCTCATAACAATATGGCTGACCAATGACAACCGAGGAATAAGGACATGTACCGTTCAGAACTACATACAGCGCATTCGCTAATTGGCGCACTTTCTTCATTTTTTGAAAAACAAATAAAATTTTTATACTATGGGTTTGAATTTTGCATCACCCTGTATATGTTTTCCATACAACAACCAAATATACTACCTAAGAATTGCAAACATGATGAAATGGTAAGAAAATCTACACATTACAACAAAAAATTTTAAAAAATGAAGATAGTACCTGTTGTTATACATGAAGCAATATAACCCTTGCAGTCTTGATGAGACCATGTGACACTCATCCTAAGTAGAAAAAGTATGTCTTCAAACACGAATTTCTTCACTTTTCTTCTAAACTCAACTAATTGGTATATATATGTTGTTAGGCAACATCTCAACAATATAACATATGTCATTTTTTATATATATTATATTGTATTGCATTCTTCCTAACTACTGTATATTTAAGTCTATATCTCCGAAACTTCTGAATAAATTTTAATGAAATCAAGCTCAAATTGAAGAGCTGCACCCTCTTCATATTCTAACTGCAAACAGCGCCCCCTACTGTAGAAGGAAAGTTATATTGTGCATATCATGTTTGGTACTGTTTTATTCATTTTACACTATATAAACGACTTCATTCCATGATATGTCTCATTGCCTCATAACAATATGGCTGACCAATGACAACCGAGGAATAAGTACATGTTCCGTTGAGAACGACATACAGCGCATTTGCTAGTTGGCGCACTTTTATACTATGGGTTTGAATTTTGCATCACCCTGTATATGTTTTCCATACAACAACCAAATATACTACCTAAGAATTGCAAACATGATAAAATGGTAAGAAAATCTACACATTACAAGAAAAAATTTAAGAAATGAAGATAGTACCTGTTGTTATACATGAAACAATATAACCCTTGCAGTCTTGATGAGACCACGTGACACTCATCCTAAGTAGAAAAAGTATGTCTTCAAACACGAATTTCTTCACTTTTCTTCTAAACTCAACTTATTGTTATATAATGTTGGTAGGCAAAATCTCAACAATATAACATATGTCATTTTTATATATATTATATTGTTGTGCATTCTTCCTAACTACTGTATATTTAAGGCTATATCTCCGAAACTTCTGAATATATTTTAATGAATTAAAGCTCAAATTGAAGAGCTGTACCCTCTTCATATTCTGACTGCAAGCAGCGCCCCCTACTGTAGAAGGAAAGTTATATTGTGCATATCATGTTTGGTACTGTTTTATTCATTTTACACTATATAAACGATTTTATTCCATGATATAACTCATTGCCTCATAACAATATGGCTGACCAATGACAACCGAGGAATAAGGACATGTACCGTTCAGAACTACATACAGCGCATTCGCTAATTGGCGCACTTTCTTCATTTTTTGAAAAACAAATAAAATTTTTATACTATGGGTTTGAATTTTGCATCACCCTGTATATGTTTTCCATACAACAACCAAATATACTACCTAAGAATTGCAAACATGATGAAATGGTAAGAAAATCTACACATTACAACAAAAAATTTTAAAAAATGAAGATAGTACCTGTTGTTATACATGAAGCAATATAACCCTTGCAGTCTTGATGAGACCATGTGACACTCATCCTAAGTAGAAAAAGTATGTCTTCAAACACGAATTTCTTCACTTTTCTTCTAAACTCAACTAATTGGTATATATATGTTGTTAGGCAACATCTCAACAATATAACATATGTCATTTTTTATATATATTATATTGTATTGCATTCTTCCTAACTACTGTATATTTAAGTCTATATCTCCGAAACTTCTGAATAAATTTTAATGAAATCAAGCTCAAATTGAAGAGCTGTACCCTCTTCATATTCTGACTGCAAGCAGCGCCCCCTACTGTAGAAGGAAAGTTATATTGTGCATATCATGTTTGGTACTGTTTTATTCATTTTACACTATATAAACGACTTCATTCCATGATATGTCTCATTGCCTCATAACAATATGGCTGACCAATGACAACCGAGGAATAAGTACATGTTCCGTTGAGAACGACATACAGCGCATTTGCTAGTTGGCGCACTTTTATACTATGGGTTTGAATTTTGCATCACCCTGTATATGTTTTCCATACAACAACCAAATATACTACCTAAGAATTGCAAACATGATAAAATGGTAAGAAAATCTACACATTACAAGAAAAAATTTAAGAAATGAAGATAGTACCTGTTGTTATACATGAAACAATATAACCCTTGCAGTCTTGATGAGACCACGTGACACTCATCCTAAGTAGAAAAAGTATGTCTTCAAACACGAATTTCTTCACTTTTCTTCTAAACTCAACTAATTTGTATCTAATGTTGGTAGGCAAAATCTCAACAATATAACATATGTCATTTTTATATATATTATATTGTTGTGCATTCTTCCTAACTACTGTATATTTAAGGCTATATCTCCGAAACTTCTGAATATATTTTAATGAAATAGAGCTCAAATTGAAGATCTGTACCCTCTTCATATTCTGACTGCAAGCAGCGCCCCCTACTGTAGAAGGAAAGTTATCTTGTGCATATCATGTTTGGTACTGTTTTATTCATTTTACACTATATAAACGACTTCATTCCATGATATGTCTCATTGCCTCATAACAATATGGCTGACCAATGACAACCGAGGAATAAGTACATGTTCCGTTGAGAACGACATACAGCGCATTTGCTAGTTGGCGCACTTTTATACTATGGGTTTGAATTTTGCATCACCCTGTATATGTTTTCCATACAACAACCAAATATACTACCTAAGAATTGCAAACATGATAAAATGGTAAGAAAATCTACACATTACAAGAAAAAATTTAAAAAATGAAGATAGTACCTGTTGTTATACATGAAGCAATATAACCCTTGCAGTCTTGATGAGACCACGTGACACTCATCATAAGTAGAAAAAGTATGTCTTCAAACACGAATTTCTTCACTTTTCTTCTAAACTCAACTAATTGGTATATAATGTTGTTAGGCAAAATCTCAACAATATAACATATGTCATTTTTATATATATTATATTGTTGTGCATTCTTCCTAACTACTGTATATTTAAGGCTATATCTCCGAAACTTCTGAATATATTTTAATGAAATAAAGCTCAAATTGAAGAGCTGTACCCTCTTCATATTCTGGCTGCAAGCAGCGCCCCCTACTGTAGAAGGAAAGTTATCTTGTGCATATCATGTTTGGTACTGTTTTATTCATTTTACACTATATAAACGATTTTATTCCATGATATGTCTCATTGCCTCATAACAATATGGCTGACCAATGACAACCGAGGAATAAGGACATGTACCGTTCAGAACTACATACAGCGCATTCGCTAATTGGTGCACTTTCTTCATTTTTTGAAAAACAAATAAAATTTTTATACTATGGGTTTGAATTTTGCATCACCCTGTATATGTTTTCCATACAACAGCCAAATATACTACCTAAGAATTGCAAACATGATGAAATGGTAAGAAAATCTACACATTACAACAAAAAATTTTAAAAAATGAAGATAGTACCTGTTGTTATACATGAAGCAATATAACCCTTGCAGTCTTGATGAGACCATGTGACACTCATCCTAAGTAGAAAAAGTATGTCTTCAAACACGAATTTCTTCACTTTTCTTCTAAACTCAACTAATTGGTATATATATGTTGTTAGGCAACATCTCAACAATATAACATATGTCATTTTTTATATATATTATATTGTATTGCATTCTTCCTAACTACTGTATATTTAAGTCTATATCTCCGAAACTTCTGAATAAATTTTAATGAAATCAAGCTCAAATTGAAGTGCTGTACCCATTTCATATTCTGACTGCAAACAGCGTCCCCTAGTGTAGAACGAAAGTTATCTTGTGCATATTTTGTTTGGTACTGTTTTATTCTTTTTACAGTATATAAACGACTTCATTCCATGATATGTCTCATTGCCTCATAACAATATGGCTGACCAATGACAACCGAGGAATAAGTACATGTTCCGTTGAGAACGACATACAGCGCATTTGCTAGTTGGCGCACTTTTATACTATGGGTTTGAATTTTGCATCACCCTGTATATGTTTTCCATACAACAACCAAATATAATACCTAAGAATTGCAAACATGATAAAATGGTAAGAAAATCTACACATTACAACAAAAAATTTTAAAAAATGAAGATAGTACCTGTTGTTATACATGAAGCAATATAACCCTTGCAGTCTTGATGAGACCACGTGACACTCATCCTAAGTAGAAAAAGTATGTCTTCAAACACGAATTTCTTCACTTTTCTTCTAAACTCAACTTATTGTTATATAATGTTGGTAGGCAAAATCTCAACAATATAACATATGTCATTTTTATATATATTATATTGTTGTGCATTCTTCCTAACTACTGTATATTTAAGGCTATATCTCCGAAACTTCTGAATATATTTTAATGAAATAAAGCTCAAATTGAAGAGCTGTACCCTCTTCATATTCTGACTGCAAGCAGCGCCCCCTACTGTAGAAGGAAAGTTATATTGTGCATATCATGTTTGGTACTGTTTTATTCATTTTACACTATATAAACGACTTCATTCCATGATATGTCTCATTGCCTCATAACAATATGGCTGACCAATGACAACCGAGGAATAAGTACATGTTCCGTTGAGAACGACATACAGCGCATTTGCTAGTTGGCGCACTTTTATACTATGGGTTTGAATTTTGCATCACCCTGTATATGTTTTCCATACAACAACCAAATATACTACCTAAGAATTGCAAACATGATAAAATGGTAAGAAAATCTACACATTACAAGAAAAAATTTAAGAAATGAAGATAGTACCTGTTGTTATACATGAAACAATATAACCCTTGCAGTCTTGATGAGACCACGTGACACTCATCCTAAGTAGAAAAAGTATGTCTTCAGACACGAATTTCTTCACTTATCTTCTAAACTCAACTAATTGGTATATAATGTTGGTAGGCAAAATCTCAACAATATAACATATGTCATTTTTATATATATTATATTGTTGTGCATTCTTCCTAACTACTGTATATTTAAGGCTATATCTCCGAAACTTCTGAATATATTTTAATGAAATAGAGCTCAAATTGAAGATCTGTACTCTCTTCATATTCTGACTGCAAGCAGCGCCCCCTACTGTAGAAGGAAAGTTATCTTGTGCATATCATGTTTGGTACTGTTTTATTCATTTTACACTATATAAACGACTTCATTCCATGATATGTCTCATTGCCTCATAACAATATGGCTGACCAATGACAACCGAGGAATAAGTACATGTTCCGTTGAGAACGACATACAGCGCATTTGCTAGTTGGCGCACTTTTATACTATGGGTTTGAATTTTGCATCACCCTGTATATGTTTTCCATACAACAACCAAATATACTACCTAAGAATTGCAAACATGATAAAATGGTAAGAAAATCTACACATTACAAGAAAAAATTTAAAAAATGAAGATAGTACCTGTTGTTATACATGAAGCAATATAACCCTTGCAGTCTTGATGAGACCACGTGACACTCATCCTAAGTAGAAAAAGTATGTCTTCAAACACGAATTTCTTCTCTTTTCTTCTAAACTCAACTAATTGGTATATAATGTTGTTAGGCAAAATCTCAACAATATAACATATGTCATTTTTATATATATTATATTGTTGTGCATTCTTCCTAACTACTGTATATTTAAGGCTATATCTCCGAAACTTCTGAATATATTTTAATGAAATAAAGCTCAAATTGAAGAGCTGTACCCTCTTCATATTCTGGCTGCAAGCAGCGCCCCCTACTGTAGAAGGAAAGTTATCTTGTGCATATCATGTTTGGTACTGTTTTATTCATTTTACACTATATAAACGATTTTATTCCATGATATGTCTCATTGCCTCATAACAATATGGCTGACCAATGACAACCGAGGAATAAGGACATGTACCGTTCAGAACTACATACAGCGCATTCGCTGATTGGTGCACTTTCTTCATTTTTTGAAAAACAAATAAAATTTATATACTATGGGTTTGAATTTTGCATCACCCTGTATATGTTTTCCATACAACAACCAAATATACTACCTAAGAATTGCAAACATGATGAAATGGTAAGAAAATCTACACATTACAACAAAAAATTTTAAAAAATGAAGATAGTACCTGTTGTTATACATGAAGCAATATAACCCTTGCAGTCTTGATGAGACCATGTGACACTCATCCTAAGTAGAAAAAGTATGTCTTCAAACACGAATTTCTTCACTTTTCTTCTAAACTCAACTAATTGGTATATATATGTTGTTAGGCAACATCTCAACAATATAACATATGTCATTTTTTATATATATTATATTGTATTGCATTCTTCCTAACTACTGTATATTTAAGTCTATATCTCCGAAACTTCTGAATAAATTTTACTGAAATCAAGCTCAAATTGAAGAGCTGTAACCATTTCATATTCTGACTGCAAACAGCGTCCCCTAGTGTAGAACGAAAGTTATCTTGTGCATATTTTGTTTGGTACTGTTTTATTCTTTTTACAGTATATAAACGACTTCATTCCATGATATGTCTCATTGCCTCATAACAATATGGCTGACCAATGACAACCGAGGAATAAGTACATGTTCCGTTGAGAACGACATACAGCGCATTTGCTAGTTGGCGCACTTTTATACTATGGGTTTGAATTTTGCATCACCCTGTATATGTTTTCCATACAACAACCAAATATACTACCTAAGAATTGCAAACATGATGAAATGGTAAGAAAATCTACACATTACAACAAAAAATTTTAAAAAATGAAGATAGTACCTGTTGTTATACATGAAGCAATATAACCCTTGCAGTCTTGATGAGACCACGTGACACTCATCCTAAGTAGAAAAAGTATGTCTTCAAACACGAATTTTTTCACTTTAGTTCTAAACTCAACTAATTGGTATATAATGTTGTTAGGCAAAATCTCAACAATATAACATATGTCATTTTTATATATATTATATTGTTGTGCATTCTTCCTAACTACCTTATATTTAAAGCTATATCTCCGAAACTTCTGAATATATTTTAATGAAATAAAGCTCAAATTGAAGAGCTGTACCCTCTTCATATTCTGGCTGCAAGCAGCGCCCCCTACTGTAGAAGGAAAGTTATCTTGTGCATATCATGTTTGGTACTGTTTTATTCATTTTACACTATATAAACGATTTTATTCCATGATATGTCTCATTGCCTCATAACAATATGGCTGACCAATGACAACCGAGGAATAAGGACATGTACCGTTCAGAACTACATACAGCGCATTCGCTAATTGGTGCACTTTCTTCATTTTTTGAAAAACAAATAAAATTTTTATACTATGGGTTTGAATTTTGCATCACCCTGTATATGTTTTCCATACAACAACCAAATATACTACCTAAGAATTGCAAACATGATGAAATGGTAAGAAAATCTACACATTACAACAAAAAATTTTAAAAAATGAAGATAGTACCTGTTGTTATACATGAAGCAATATAACCCTTGCAGTCTTGATGAGACCACGTGACACTCATCCTAAGTACAAAAAGTATGTCTTCAAACACGAATTTTTTCACTTTTCTTCTAAACTCAACTAATTGGTATATAATGTTGTTAGGCAAAATCTCAACAATATAACATATGTCATTTTTATATATATTATATTGTTGTGCATTCTTCCTAACTACTGTATATTTAAGGCTATATCTCCGAAACTTCTGAATATATTTTAATGAAATAAAGCTCAAATTGAAGAGCTGTACCCTCTTCATATTCTGACTGCAAGCAGCGCCCCCTACTGTAGAAGGAAAGTTATATTGTGCATATCATGTTTGGTACTGTTTTATTCATTTTACACTATATAAACGATTTTATTCCATGATATAACTCATTGCCTCATAACAATATGGCCGACCAATGACAACCGAGGAATAAGGACATGTACCGTTCAGAACTACATACAGCGCATTCGCTAATTGGCGCACTTTCTTCATTTTTTGAAAAACAAATAAAATTTTTATACTATGGGTTTGAATTTTGCATCACCCTGTATATGTTTTCCATACAACAACCAAATATACTACCTAAGAATTGCAAACATGATGAAATGGTAAGAAAATCTACACATTACAACAAAAAATTTTAAAAAATGAAGATAGTACCTGTTGTTATACATGAAGCAATATAACCCTTGCAGTCTTGATGAGACCATGTGACACTCATCCTAAGTAGAAGAAGTATGTCTTCAAACAGGAATTTCTTCACTTTTCTTCTAAACTCAACTAATTGGTATATATATGTTGTTAGGCAACATCTCAACAATATAACATATGTCATTCTTTATATATATTATATTGTATTGCATTCTTCCTAACTACTGTATATTTAAGTCCATATCTCCGAAACTTCTGAATAAATTTTAATGAAATCAAGCTCAAATTGAAGTGCTGTACCCATTTCATATTCTGACTGCAAACAGCGTCCCCTAGTGTAGAACGAAAGTTATCTTGTGCATATTTTGTTTGGTACTGTTTTATTCTTTTTACAGTATATAAACGACTTCATTCCATGATATGTCTCATTGCCTCATAACAATATGGCTGACCAATGACAACCGAGGAATAAGTACATGTTCCGTTGAGAACGACATACAGCGCATTTGCTAGTTGGCGCACTTTTATACTATGGGTTTGAATTTTGCATCACCCTGTATAAATTTTCCATACAACAACCAAATATACTACCTAAGAATTGCAAACATGATAAAATGGTAAGAAAATCTACACATTACAACAAAAAATTTTAAAAAATGAAGATAGTACCTGTTGTTATACATGAAGCAATATAACCCTTGCAGTCTTGATGAGACCACGTGACACTCATCCTAAGTAGAAAAAGTATGTCTTCAAACACGAATTTCTTCACTTTTCTTCTAAACTCAACTTATTGTTATATAATGTTGGTAGGCAAAATCTCAACAATATAACATATGTCATTTTTATATATATTATATTGTTGTGCATTCTTCCTAACTACTGTATATTTAAGGCTATATCTCCGAAACTTCTGAATATATTTTAATGAAATAAAGCTCAAATTGAAGAGCTGTACCCTCTTCATATTCTGACTGCAAGCAGCGCCCCCTACTGTAGAAGGAAAGTTATATTGTGCATATCATGTTTGGTACTGTTTTATTCATTTTACACTATATAAACGACTTCATTCCATGATATGTCTCATTGCCTCATAACAATATGGCTGACCAATGACAACCGAGGAATAAGTACATGTTCCGTTGAGAACGACATACAGCGCATTTGCTAGTTGGCGCACTTTTATACTATGGGTTTGAATTTTGCATCACCCTGTATATGTTTTCCATACAACAACCAAATATACTATCTAAGAATTGCAACCATGATAAAATGGTAAGAAAATCTACACATTACAAGAAAAAATTTAAGAAATGAAGATAGTACCTGTTGTTATACATGAAACAATATAACCCTTGCAGTCTTGATGAGACCACGTGACACTCATCCTAAGTAGAAAAAGTATGTCTTCAAACATGAATTTCTTCACTTTTCTTCTAAACTCAACTAATTGGTATATATGTGTTGTTAGGCAACATCTCAACAATATAACATATGTCATTTTTATATATATTATATTGTATTGCATTCTTCCTAACTACTGTATATTTAAGTCCATATCTCCGAAACTTCTGAATAAATTTTAATGAAATCAAGCTCAAATTGAAGTGCTGTACCCATTTCATATTCTGACTGCAAACAGCGTCCCCTAGTGTAGAACGAAAGTTATCTTGTGCATATTTTGTTTGGTACTGTTTTATTCTTTTTACAGTATATAAACGACTTCATTCCATGATATGTCTCATTGCCTCATAACAATATGGCTGACCAATGACAACCGAGGAATAAGTACATGTTCCGTTGAGAACGACATACAGCGCATTTGCTAGTTGGCGCACTTTTATACTATGGGTTTGAATTTTGCATCACCCTGTATAAATTTTCCATACAACAACCAAATATACTACCTAAGAATTGCAAACATGATAAAATGGTAAGAAAATCTACACATTACAACAAAAAATTTTAAAAAATGAAGATAGTACCTGTTGTTATACATGAAGCAATATAACCCTTGCAGTCTTGATGAGACCACGTGACACTCATCCTAAGTAGAAAAAGTATGTCTTCAAACACGAATTTCTTCACTTTTCTTCTAAACTCAACTTATTGTTATATAATGTTGGTAGGCAAAATCTCAACAATATAACATATGTCATTTTTATATATATTATATTGTTGTGCATTCTTCCTAACTACTGTATATTTAAGGCTATATCTCCGAAACTTCTGAATATATTTTAATGAAATAAAGCTCAAATTGAAGAGCTGTACCCTCCTCATATTCTGACTGCAAGCAGCGCCCCCTACTGTAGAAGGAAAGTTATCTTGTGCATATTTTGTTTGGTACTGTTTTATTCATTTTACACTATATAAACGACTTCATTCCATGATATGTCTCATTGCCTCATAACAATATGGCTGACCAATGACAACCGAGGAATAAGTACATGTTCCGTTGAGAACGACATACAGCGCATTTGCTAGTTGGCGCACTTTTATACTATGGGTTTGAATTTTGCATCACCCTGTATATGTTTTCCATACAACAACCAAATATACTATCTAAGAATTGCAACCATGATAAAATGGTAAGAAAATCTACACATTACAAGAAAAAATTTAAGAAATGAAGATAGTACCTGTTGTTATACATGAAACAATATAACCCTTGCAGTCTTGATGAGACCACGTGACACTCATCCTAAGTAGAAAAAGTATGTCTTCAAACATGAATTTCTTCACTTTTCTTCTAAACTCAACTAATTGGTATATATGTGTTGTTAGGCAACATCTCAACAATATAACATATGTCATTTTTATATATATTATATTGTTGTGCATTCTTCCTAACTACTGTATATTTAAGGCTATATCTCCGAAACTTCTGAATATATTTTAATGAAATAAAGCTCAAATTGAAGAGCTGTACCCTCCTCATATTCTGACTGCAAGCAGCGCCCCCTACTGTAGAAGGAAAGTTATCTTGTGCATATTTTGTTTGGTACTGTTTTATTCATTTTACACTATATAAAAGATTTTATTCCATGATATGTCTCATTGCCTCATAACAATATGGCTGACCAATGACAACCGAGGAATAAGGACATGTACCGTTCAGAACTACATACAGCGCATTCGCAAATTGGCGCACTTTCTTCATTTTTTGAAAAACAAATAAAATTTTTATACTATGGGTTTGAATTTTGCATCACCCTGTATATGTTTTCCATACAACAACCAAATATACTACCTAAGAATTGCAAACATGATAAAATGGTAAGAAAATCTACACATTACAACAAAAAATTTTAAAAAATGAAGATAGTACCTGTTGTTATACATGAAGCAATATAACCCTTGCAGTCTTGATGAGACCACGTGACACTCATCCTACGTACAAAAAGTATGTCTTCAAACACGAATTTCTTCACTTTTCTTCTAAACTCAACTAATTGGTATATATATGTTGTTAGGCAACATCTCAACAATATAACATGTGTCATTTTTATATATATTATATTGTTGTGCATTCTTCCTAACTACTGTATATTTAAGGCTATATCTCCGAAACTTCTGAATATATTTTAATGAAATAAAGCTCAAATTGAAGAGCTGTACCCTCTTCATATTCTGACTGCAAGCAGCGCCCCCTACTGTAGAAGGAAAGTTATCTTGTGCATATCATGTTTGGTACTGTTTTATTCATTTTACACTATATAAACGACTTCATTCCATGATATGTCTCATTGCCTCATAACAATATGGCTGACCAATGACAACCGAGGAATAAGTACATGTTCCGTTGAGAACGACATGCAGCGCATTTGCTAGTTGGCGCACTTTTATACTATGGGTTTGAATTTTGCATCACCCTGTATATGTTTTCCATACAACAACCAAATATACTACCTAAGAATTGCAAACATGATAAAATGGTAAGAAAATCTACACATTACAAGAAAAAATTTAAAAAAAGAAGATAGTAACTGTTGTTATACATGAAGCAATATAACCCTTGCAGTCTTGATGAGACCACGTGACACTCATCCTAAGTAGAAAAAGTATGTCTTCAAACACGAATTTCTTCACTTTTCTTCTAAACTCAACTAATTGGTATATAATGTTGTTAGGCAAAATCTCAACAATATAACATATGTCATTTTTATATATATTATATTGTTGTGCATTCTTCCTAACTACTGTATATTTAAGGCTATATCTCCGAAACTTCTGAATATATTTTAATGAAATAAAGCTCAAATTGAAGAGCTGTACCCTCTTCATATTCTGGCTGCAAGCAGCGCCCCCTACTGTAGAAGGAAAGTTATCTTGTGCATATCATGTTTGGTACTGTTTTATTCATTTTACACTATATAAACGATTTTATTCCATGATATGTCTCATTGCCTCATAACAATATGGCTGACCAATGACAACCGAGGAATAAGGACATGTACCGTTCAGAACTACATACAGCGCATTCGCTAATTGGTGCACTTTCTTCATTTTTTGAAAAACAAATAAAATTTTTATACTATGGGTTTGAATTTTGCATCACCCTGTATATGTTTTCCATACAACAACCAAATATACTACCTAAGAATTGCAAACATGATGAAATGGTAAGAAAATCTACACATTACAACAAAAAATTTTAAAAAATGAAGATAGTACCTGTTGTTATACATGAAGCAATATAACCCTTGCAGTCTTGATGAGACCATGTGACACTCATCCTAAGTAGAAAAAGTATGTCTTCAAACACGAATTTCTTCACTTTTCTTCTAAACTCAACTAATTGGTATATATATGTTGTTAGGCAACATCTCAACAATATAACATATGTCATTTTTTATATATATTATATTGTATTGCATTCTTCCTAACTACTGTATATTTAAGTCTATATCTCCGAAACTTCTGAATAAATTTTAATGAAATCAAGCTCAAATTGAAGAGCTGTACCCATTTCATATTCTGACTGCAAACAGCGTCCCCTAGTGTAGAACGAAAGTTATCTTGTGCATATTTTGTTTGGTACTGTTTTATTCTTTTTACAGTATATAAACGACTTCATTCCATGATATGTCTCATTGCCTCATAACAATATGGCTGACCAATGACAACCGAGGAATAAGTACATGTTCCGTTGAGAACGACATACAGCGCATTTGCTAGTTGGCGCACTTTTATACTATGGGTTTGAATTTTGCATCACCCTGTATATGTTTTCCATACAACAACCAAATATACTACCTAAGAATTGCAAACATGATAAAATGGTAAGAAAATCTACACATTACAACAAAAAATTTTAAAAAATGAAGATAGTACCTGTTGTTATACATGAAGCAATATAACCCTTGCAGTCTTGATGAGACCACGTGACACTCATCCTAAGTAGAAAAAGTATGTCTTCAAACACGAATTTCTTCACTTTTCTTCTAAACTCAACTTATTGTTATATAATGTTGGTAGGCAAAATCTCAACAATATAACATATGTCATTTTTATATATATTATATTGTTGTGCATTCTTCCTAACTACTGTATATTTAAGGCTATATCTCCGAAACTTCTGAATATATTTTAATGAAATAAAGCTCAAATTGAAGAGCTGTACCCTCTTCATATTCTGACTGCAAGCAGCGCCCCCTACTGTAGAAGGAAAGTTATATTGTGCATATCATGTTTGGTACTGTTTTATTCATTTTACACTATATAAACGACTTCATTCCATGATATGTCTCATTGCCTCATAACAATATGGCTGACCAATGACAACCGAGGAATAAGTACATGTTCCGTTGAGAACGACATACAGCGCATTTGCTAGTTGGCGCACTTTTATACTATGGGTTTGAATTTTGCATCACCCTGTATATGTTTTCCATACAACAACCAAATATACTACCTAAGAATTGCAAACATGATAAAATGGTAAGAAAATCTACACATTACAACAAAAAATTTTAAAAAATGAAGATAGTACCTGTTGTTATACATGAAGCAATATAACCCTTGCAGTCTTGATGAGACCACGTGACACTCATCCTAAGTAGAAAAAGTATGTCTTCAAACACGAATTTCTTCACTTTTCTTCTAAACTCAACTAATTGGTATATAATGTTGTTAGGCAAAATCTCAACAATATAACATATGTCATTTTTATATATATTATATTGTTGTGCATTCTTCCTAACTACTGTATATTTAAAGCTATATCTCCGAAACTTCTGAATATATTTTAATCAAATAAAGCTCAAATTGAAGAGCTGTACCCTCTTCATATTCTGGCTGCAAGCAGCGCCCCCTACTGTAGAAGGAAAGTTATCTTGTGCATATCATGTTTGGTACTGTTTTATTCATTTTACACTATATAAACGATTTTATTCCATGATATGTCTCATTGCCTCATAACAATATGGCTGACCAATGACAACCGAGGAATAAGGACATGTACCGTTCAGAACTACATACAGCGCATTCGCTAATTGGTGCACTTTCTTCATTTTTTGAAAAACAAATAAAATTTTTATACTATGGGTTTGAATTTTGCATCACCCTGTATATGTTTTCCATACAACAACCAAATATACTACCTAAGAATTGCAAACATGATGAAATGGTAAGAAAATCTACACATTACAACAAAAAATTTTAAAAAATGAAGATAGTACCTGTTGTTATACATGAAGCAATATAACCCTTGCAGTCTTGATGAGACCATGTGACACTCATCCTAAGTAGAAAAAGTATGTCTTCAAACACGAATTTCTTCACTTTTCTTCTAAACTCAACTAATTGGTATATATATGTTGTTAGGCAACATCTCAACAATATAACATATGTCATTTTTTATATATATTATATTGTATTGCATTCTTCCTAACTACTGTATATTTAAGTCTATATCTCCGAAACTTGTGAATAAATTTTACTGAAATCAAGCTCAAATTGAAGAGCTGTACCCATTTCATATTCTGACTGCAAACAGCGTCCCCTAGTGTAGAACGAAAGTTATCTTGTGCATATTTTGTTTGGTACTGTTTTATTCTTTTTACAGTATATAAACGACTTCATTCCATGATATGTCTCATTGCCTCATAACAATATGGCTGACCAATGACAACCGAGGAATAAGTACATGTTCCGTTGAGAACGACATACAGCGCATTTGCTAGTTGGCGCACTTTTATACTATGGGTTTGAATTTTGCATCACCCTGTATATGTTTTCCATACAACAACCAAATATACTACCTAAGAATTGCAAACATGATAAAATGGTAAGAAAATCTACACATTACAACAAAAAATTTTAAAAAATGAAGATAGTACCTGTTGTTATACATGAAGCAATATAACCCTTGCAGTCTTGATGAGACCACGTGACACTCATCCTAAGTAGAAAAAGTATGTCTTCAAACACGAATTTCTTCACTTTTCTTCTAAACTCAACTTATTGTTATATAATGTTGGTAGGCAAAATCTCAACAATATAACATATGTCATTTTTATATATATTATATTGTTGTTCATTCTTCCTAACTACTGTATATTTAAGGCTATATCTCCGAAACTTCTGAATATATTTTAATGAAATAAAGCTCAAATTGAAGAGCTGTACTCTCTTCATATTCTGACTGCAAGCAGCGCCCCCTACTGTAGAAGGAAAGTTATATTGTGCATATCATGTTTGGTACTGTTTTATTCATTTTACACTATATAAACGACTTCATTCCATGATATGTCTCATTGCCTCATAACAATATGGCTGACCAATGACAACCGAGGAATAAGTACATGTTCCGTTGAGAACGACATACAGCGCATTTGCTAGTTGGCGCACTTTTATACTATGGGTTTGAATTTTGCATCACCCTGTATATGTTTTCCATACAACAACCAAATATACTACCTAAGAATTGCAAACATGAAAATCTACACATTACAACAAAAAATTTTAAAAAATGAAGATAGTACCTGTTGTTATACATGAAGCAATATAACCCTTGCAGTCTTGATGAGACCACGTGACACTCATCCTAAGTAGAAAAAGTATGTCTTCAAACACGAATTTCTTCACTTTTCTTCTAAACTCAACTTATTGTTATATAATGTTGGTAGGCAAAATCTCAACAATATAACATATGTCATTTTTATATATATTATATTGTTGTGCATTCTTCCTAACTACTGTATATTTAAGGCTATATCTCCGAAACTTCTGAATATATTTTAATGAAATAAAGCTCAAATTGAAGAGCTGTACCCTCTTCATATTCTGACTGCAAGCAGCGCCCCCTACTGTAGAAGGAAAGTTATATTGTGCATATCATGTTTGGTACTGTTTTATTCATTTTACACTATATAAACGACTTCATTCCATGATATGTCTCATTGCCTCATAACAATATGGCTGACCAATGACAACCGAGGAATAAGTACATGTTCCGTTGAGAACGACATACAGCGCATTTGCTAGTTGGCGCACTTTTATACTATGGGTTTGAATTTTGCATCACCCTGTATATGTTTTCCATACAACAACCAAATATACTACCTAAGAATTGCAAACATGATAAAATGGTAAGAAAATCTACACATTACAACAAAAAATTTTAAAAAATGAAGATAGTACCTGTTGTTATACATGAAGCAATATAACCCTTGCAGTCTTGATGAGACCACGTGACACTCATCCTAAGTACAAAAAGTATGTCTTCAAACACGAATTTCTTCACTTTTCTTCTAAACTCAACTAATTGGTATATAATGTTGTTAGGCAAAATCTCAACAATATAACATATGTCATTTTTATATATATTATATTGTTGTGCATTCTTCCTAACTACTGTATATTTAAAGCTATATCTCCGAAACTTCTGAATATATTTTAATGAAATAAAGCTCAAATTGAAGAGCTGTACCCTCTTCATATTCTGGCTGCAAGCAGCGCCCCCTACTGTAGAAGGAAAGTTATCTTGTGCATATCATGTTTGCTACTGTTTTATTCATTTTACACTATATAAACGATTTTATTCCATGATATGTCTCATTGCCTCATAACAATATGGCTGACCAATGACAACCGAGGAATAAGGACATGTACCGTTCAGAACTACATACAGCGCATTCGCTAATTGGTGCACTTTCTTCATTTTTTGAAAAACAAATAAAATTTTTATACTATGGGTTTGAATTTTGCATCACCCTGTATATGTTTTCCATACAACAACCAAATATACTACTTAAGAATTGCAAACATGATGAAATGGTAAGAAAATCTACACATTACAACAAAAAATTTTAAAAAATGAAGATAGTACCTGTTGTTATACATGAAGCAATATAACCCTTGCAGTCTTGATGAGACCATGTGACACTCATCCTAAGTAGAAAAAGTATGTCTTCAAACACGAATTTCTTCACTTTTCTTCTAAACTCAACTAATTGGTATATATATGTTGTTAGGCAACATCTCAACAATATAACATATGTCATTTTTTATATATATTATATTGTATTGCATTCTTCCTAACTACTGTATATTTAAGTCTATATCTCCGAAACTTCTGAATAAATTTTAATGAAATCAAGCTCAAATTGAAGAGCTGTACCCATTTCATATTCTGACTGCAAACAGCGTCCCCTAGTGTAGAACGAAAGTTATCTTGTGCATATTTTGTTTGGTACTGTTTTATTCTTTTTACAGTATATAAACGACTTCATTCCATGATATGTCTCATTGCCTCATAACAATATGGCTGACCAATGACAACCGAGGAATAAGTACATGTTCCGTTGAGAACGACATACAGCGCATTTGCTAGTTGGCGCACTTTTATACTATGGGTTTGAATTTTGCATCACCCTGTATATGTTTTCCATACAACAACCAAATATACTACCTAAGAATTGCAAACATGAAAATCTACACATTACAACAAAAAATTTTAAAAAATGAAGATAGTACCTGTTGTTATACATGAAGCAATATAACCCTTGCAGTCTTGATGAGACCACGTGACACTCATCCTAAGTAGAAAAAGTATGTCTTCAAACACGAATTTCTTCACTTTTCTTCTAAACTCAACTTATTGTTATATAATGTTGGTAGGCAAAATCTCAACAATATAACATATGTCATTTTTATATATATTATATTGTTGTGCATTCTTCCTAACTACTGTATATTTAAGGCTATATCTCCGAAACTTCTGAATATATTTTAATGAAATAAAGCTCAAATTGAAGAGCTGTACCCTCTTCATATTCTGACTGCAAGCAGCGCCCCCTACTGTAGAAGGAAAGTTATATTGTGCATATCATGTTTGGTACTGTTTTATTCATTTTACACTATATAAACGACTTCATTCCATGATATGTCTCATTGCCTCATAACAATATGGCTGACCAATGACAACCGAGGAATAAGTACATGTTCCGTTGAGAACGACATACAGCGCATTTGCTAGTTGGCGCACTTTTATACTATGGGTTTGAATTTTGCATCACCCTGTATATGTTTTCCATACAACAACCAAATATACTACCTAAGAATTGCAAACATGATAAAATGGTAAGAAAATCTACACATTACAACAAAAAATTTTAAAAAATGAAGATAGTACCTGTTGTTATACATGAAGCAATATAACCCTTGCAGTCTTGATGAGACCACGTGACACTCATCCTAAGTAGAAAAAGTATGTCTTCAAACACGAATTTCTTCACTTTTCTTCTAAACTCAACTAATTGGTATATAATGTTGTTAGGCAAAATCTCAACAATATAACATATGTCATTTTTATATATATTATATTGTTGTGCATTCTTCCTAACTACTGTATATTTAAAGCTATATCTCCGAAACTTCTGAATATATTTTAATGAAATAAAGCTCAAATTGAAGAGCTGTACCCTCTTCATATTCTGACTGCAAGCAGCGCCCCCTACTGTAGAAGGAAAGTTATCTTGTGCATATCATGTTTGGTACTGTTTTATTCATTTTACACTATATAAACGATTTTATTCCATGATATGTCTCATTGCCTCATAACAATATGGCTGACCAATGACAACCGAGGAATAAGGACATGTACCGTTCAGAACTACATACAGCGCATTCGCTAATTGGTGCACTTTCTTCATTTTTTGAAAAACAAATAAAATTTTTATACTATGGGTTTGAATTTTGCATCACCCTGTATATGTTTTCCATACAACAACCAAATATACTACCTAAGAATTGCAAACATGATGAAATGGTAAGAAAATCTACACATTACAACAAAAAATTTTAAAAAATGAAGATAGTACCTGTTGTTATACATGAAGCAATATAACCCTTGCAGTCTTGATGAGACCATGTGACACTCATCCTAAGTAGAAAAAGTATGTCTTCAAACACGAATTTCTTCACTTTTCTTCTAAACTCAACTAATTGGTATATATATGTTGTTAGGCAACATCTCAACAATATAACATATGTCATTTTTTATATATATTATATTGTATTGCATTCTTCCTAACTACTGTATATTTAAGTCTATATCTCCGAAACTTCTGAATAAATTTTAATGAAATCAAGCTCAAATTGAAGAGCTGTACCCATTTCATATTCTGACTGCAAACAGCGTCCCCTAGTGTAGAACGAAAGTTATCTTGTGCATATTTTGTTTGGTACTGTTTTATTCTTTTTACAGTATATAAACGACTTCATTCCATGATATGTCTCATTGCCTCATAACAATATGGCTGACCAATGACAACCGAGGAATAAGTACATGTTCCGTTGAGAACGACATACAGCGCATTTGCTAGTTGGCGCACTTTTATACTATGGGTTTGAATTTTGCATCACCCTGTATATGTTTTCCATACAACAACCAAATATACTACCTAAGAATTGCAAACATGATAAAATGGTAAGAAAATCTACACATTACAACAAAAAATTTTAAAAAATGAAGATAGTACCTGTTGTTATACATGAAGCAATATAACCCTTGCAGTCTTGATGAGACCACGTGACACTCATCCTAAGTAGAAAAAGTATGTCTTCAAACACGAATTTCTTCACTTTTCTTCTAAACTCAACTTATTGTTATATAATGTTGGTAGGCAAAATCTCAACAATATAACATATGTCATTTTTATATATATTATATTGTTGTGCATTCTTCCTAACTACTGTATATTTAAGGCTATATCTCCGAAACTTCTGAATATATTTTAATGAAATAAAGCTCAAATTGAAGAGCTGTACTCTCTTCATATTCTGACTGCAAGCAGCGCCCCCTACTGTAGAAGGAAAGTTATATTGTGCATATCATGTTTGGTACTGTTTTATTCATTTTACACTATATAAACGACTTCATTCCATGATATGTCTCATTGCCTCATAACAATATGGCTGACCAATGACAACCGAGGAATAAGTACATGTTCCGTTGAGAACGACATACAGCGCATTTGCTAGTTGGCGCACTTTTATACTATGGGTTTGAATTTTGCATCACCCTGTATATGTTTTCCATACAACAACCAAATATACTACCTAAGAATTGCAAACATGAAAATCTACACATTACAACAAAAAATTTTAAAAAATGAAGATAGTACCTGTTGTTATACATGAAGCAATATAACCCTTGCAGTCTTGATGAGACCACGTGACACTCATCCTAAGTAGAAAAAGTATGTCTTCAAACACGAATTTCTTCACTTTTCTTCTAAACTCAACTTATTGTTATATAATGTTGGTAGGCAAAATCTCAACAATATAACATATGTCATTTTTATATATATTATATTGTTGTGCATTCTTCCTAACTACTGTATATTTAAGGCTATATCTCCGAAACTTCTGAATATATTTTAATGAAATAAAGCTCAAATTGAAGAGCTGTACCCTCTTCATATTCTGACTGCAAGCAGCGCCCCCTACTGTAGAAGGAAAGTTATATTGTGCATATCATGTTTGGTACTGTTTTATTCATTTTACACTATATAAACGACTTCATTCCATGATATGTCTCATTGCCTCATAACAATATGGCTGACCAATGACAACCGAGGAATAAGTACATGTTCCGTTGAGAACGACATACAGCGCATTTGCTAGTTGGCGCACTTTTATACTATGGGTTTGAATTTTGCATCACCCTGTATATGTTTTCCATACAACAACCAAATATACTACCTAAGAATTGCAAACATGATAAAATGGTAAGAAAATCTACACATTACAACAAAAAATTTTAAAAAATGAAGATAGTACCTGTTGTTATACATGAAGCAATATAACCCTTGCAGTCTTGATGAGACCACGTGACACTCATCCTAAGTAGAAAAAGTATGTCTTCAAACACGAATTTCTTCACTTTTCTTCTAAACTCAACTAATTGGTATATAATGTTGTTAGGCAAAATCTCAACAATATAACATATGTCATTTTTATATATATTATATTGTTGTGCATTCTTCCTAACTACTGTATATTTAAAGCTATATCTCCGAAACTTCTGAATATATTTTAATGAAATAAAGCTCAAATTGAAGAGCTGTACCCTCTTCATATTCTGGCTGCAAGCAGCGCCCCCTACTGTAGAAGGAAAGTTATCTTGTGCATATCATGTTTGCTACTGTTTTATTCATTTTACACTATATAAACGATTTTATTCCATGATATGTCTCATTGCCTCATAACAATATGGCTGACCAATGACAACCGAGGAATAAGGACATGTACCGTTCAGAACTACATACAGCGCATTCGCTAATTGGTGCACTTTCTTCATTTTTTGAAAAACAAATAAAATTTTTATACTATGGGTTTGAATTTTGCATCACCCTGTATATGTTTTCCATACAACAACCAAATATACTACCTAAGAATTGCAAACATGATGAAATGGTAAGAAAATCTACACATTACAACAAAAAATTTTAAAAAATGAAGATAGTACCTGTTGTTATACATGAAGCAATATAACCCTTGCAGTCTTGATGAGACCATGTGACACTCATCCTAAGTAGAAAAAGTATGTCTTCAAACACGAATTTCTTCACTTTTCTTCTAAACTCAACTAATTGGTATATATATGTTGTTAGGCAACATCTCAACAATATAACATATGTCATTTTTTATATATATTATATTGTATTGCATTCTTCCTAACTACTGTATATTTAAGTCTATATCTCCGAAACTTCTGAATAAATTTTAATGAAATCAAGCTCAAATTGAAGAGCTGTACCCATTTCATATTCTGACTGCAAACAGCGTCCCCTAGTGTAGAACGAAAGTTATCTTGTGCATATTTTGTTTGGTACTGTTTTATTCTTTTTACAGTATATAAACGACTTCATTCCATGATATGTCTCATTGCCTCATAACAATATGGCTGACCAATGACAACCGAGGAATAAGTACATGTTCCGTTGAGAACGACATACAGCGCATTTGCTAGTTGGCGCACTTTTATACTATGGGTTTGAATTTTGCATCACCCTGTATATGTTTTCCATACAACAACCAAATATACTACCTAAGAATTGCAAACATGAAAATCTACACATTACAACAAAAAATTTTAAAAAATGAAGATAGTACCTGTTGTTATACATGAAGCAATATAACCCTTGCAGTCTTGATGAGACCACGTGACACTCATCCTAAGTAGAAAAAGTATGTCTTCAAACACGAATTTCTTCACTTTTCTTCTAAACTCAACTTATTGTTATATAATGTTGGTAGGCAAAATCTCAACAATATAACATATGTCATTTTTATATATATTATATTGTTGTGCATTCTTCCTAACTACTGTATATTTAAGGCTATATCTCCGAAACTTCTGAATATATTTTAATGAAATAAAGCTCAAATTGAAGAGCTGTACCCTCTTCATATTCTGACTGCAAGCAGCGCCCCCTACTGTAGAAGGAAAGTTATATTGTGCATATCATGTTTGGTACTGTTTTATTCATTTTACACTATATAAACGACTTCATTCCATGATATGTCTCATTGCCTCATAACAATATGGCTGACCAATGACAACCGAGGAATAAGTACATGTTCCGTTGAGAACGACATACAGCGCATTTGCTAGTTGGCGCACTTTTATACTATGGGTTTGAATTTTGCATCACCCTGTATATGTTTTCCATACAACAACCAAATATACTACCTAAGAATTGCAAACATGATAAAATGGTAAGAAAATCTACACATTACAACAAAAAATTTTAAAAAATGAAGATAGTACCTGTTGTTATACATGAAGCAATATAACCCTTGCAGTCTTGATGAGACCACGTGACACTCATCCTAAGTAGAAAAAGTATGTCTTCAAACACGAATTTCTTCACTTTTCTTCTAAACTCAACTAATTGGTATATAATGTTGTTAGGCAAAATCTCAACAATATAACATATGTCATTTTTATATATATTATATTGTTGTGCATTCTTCCTAACTACTGTATATTTAAAGCTATATCTCCGAAACTTCTGAATATATTTTAATGAAATAAAGCTCAAATTGAAGAGCTGTACCCTCTTCATATTCTGACTGCAAGCAGCGCCCCCTACTGTAGAAGGAAAGTTATCTTGTGCATATCATGTTTGGTACTGTTTTATTCATTTTACACTATATAAACGATTTTATTCCATGATATGTCTCATTGCCTCATAACAATATGGCTGACCAATGACAACCGAGGAATAAGGACATGTACCGTTCAGAACTACATACAGCGCATTCGCTAATTGGTGCACTTTCTTCATTTTTTGAAAAACAAATAAAATTTTTATACTATGGGTTTGAATTTTGCATCACCCTGTATATGTTTTCCATACAACAACCAAATATACTACCTAAGAATTGCAAACATGATGAAATGGTAAGAAAATCTACACATTACAACAAAAAATTTTAAAAAATGAAGATAGTACCTGTTGTTATACATGAAGCAATATAACCCTTGCAGTCTTGATGAGACCATGTGACACTCATCCTAAGTAGAAAAAGTATGTCTTCAAACACGAATTTCTTCACTTTTCTTCTAAACTCAACTAATTGGTATATATATGTTGTTAGGCAACATCTCAACAATATAACATATGTCATTTTTTATATATATTATATTGTATTGCATTCTTCCTAACTACTGTATATTTAAGTCTATATCTCCGAAACTTGTGAATAAATTTTACTGAAATCAAGCTCAAATTGAAGAGCTGTACCCATTTCATATTCTGACTGCAAACAGCGTCCCCTAGTGTAGAACGAAAGTTATCTTGTGCATATTTTGTTTGGTACTGTTTTATTCTTTTTACAGTATATAAACGACTTCATTCCATGATATGTCTCATTGCCTCATAACAATATGGCTGACCAATGACAACCGAGGAATAAGTACATGTTCCGTTGAGAACGACATACAGCGCATTTGCTAGTTGGCGCACTTTTATACTATGGGTTTGAATTTTGCATCACCCTGTATATGTTTTCCATACAACAACCAAATATACTACCTAAGAATTGCAAACATGATAAAATGGTAAGAAAATCTACACATTACAACAAAAAATTTTAAAAAATGAAGATAGTACCTGTTGTTATACATGAAGCAATATAACCCTTGCAGTCTTGATGAGACCACGTGACACTCATCCTAAGTAGAAAAAGTATGTCTTCAAACACGAATTTCTTCACTTTTCTTCTAAACTCAACTTATTGTTATATAATGTTGGTAGGCAAAATCTCAACAATATAACATATGTCATTTTTATATATATTATATTGTTGTGCATTCTTCCTAACTACTGTATATTTAAGGCTATATCTCCGAAACTTCTGAATATATTTTAATGAAATAAAGCTCAAATTGAAGAGCTGTACTCTCTTCATATTCTGACTGCAAGCAGCGCCCCCTACTGTAGAAGGAAAGTTATATTGTGCATATCATGTTTGGTACTGTTTTATTCATTTTACACTATATAAACGACTTCATTCCATGATATGTCTCATTGCCTCATAACAATATGGCTGACCAATGACAACCGAGGAATAAGTACATGTTCCGTTGAGAACGACATACAGCGCATTTGCTAGTTGGCGCACTTTTATACTATGGGTTTGAATTTTGCATCACCCTGTATATGTTTTCCATACAACAACCAAATATACTACCTAAGAATTGCAAACATGATAAAATGGTAAGAAAATCTACACATTACAACAAAAAATTTTAAAAAATGAAGATAGTACCTGTTGTTATACATGAAGCAATATAACCCTTGCAGTCTTGATGAGACCACGTGACACTCATCCTAAGTAGAAAAAGTATGTCTTCAAACACGAATTTCTTCACTTTTCTTCTAAACTCAACTAATTGGTATATAATGTTGTTAGGCAAAATCTCAACAATATAACATATGTCATTTTTATATATATTATATTGTTGTGCATTCTTCCTAACTACTGTATATTTAAAGCTATATCTCCGAAACTTCTGAATATATTTTAATGAAATAAAGCTCAAATTGAAGAGCTGTACCCTCTTCATATTCTGGCTGCAAGCAGCGCCCCCTACTGTAGAAGGAAAGTTATCTTGTGCATATCATGTTTGCTACTGTTTTATTCATTTTACACTATATAAACGATTTTATTCCATGATATGTCTCATTGCCTCATAACAATATGGCTGACCAATGACAACCGAGGAATAAGGACATGTACCGTTCAGAACTACATACAGCGCATTCGCTAATTGGTGCACTTTCTTCATTTTTTGAAAAACAAATAAAATTTTTATACTATGGGTTTGAATTTTGCATCACCCTGTATATGTTTTCCATACAACAACCAAATATACTACCTAAGAATTGCAAACATGATGAAATGGTAAGAAAATCTACACATTACAACAAAAAATTTTAAAAAATGAAGATAGTACCTGTTGTTATACATGAAGCAATATAACCCTTGCAGTCTTGATGAGACCATGTGACACTCATCCTAAGTAGAAAAAGTATGTCTTCAAACACGAATTTCTTCACTTTTCTTCTAAACTCAACTAATTGGTATATATATGTTGTTAGGCAACATCTCAACAATATAACATATGTCATTTTTTATATATATTATATTGTATTGCATTCTTCCTAACTACTGTATATTTAAGTCTATATCTCCGAAACTTCTGAATAAATTTTACTGAAATCAAGCTCAAATTGAAGAGCTGTACCCATTTCATATTCTGACTGCAAACAGCGTCCCCTAGTGTAGAACGAAAGTTATCTTGTGCATATTTTGTTTGGTACTGTTTTATTCTTTTTACAGTATATAAACGACTTCATTCCATGATATGTCTCATTGCCTCATAACAATATGGCTGACCAATGACAACCGAGGAATAAGTACATGTTCCGTTGAGAACGACATACAGCGCATTTGCTAGTTGGCGCACTTTTATACTATGGGTTTGAATTTTGCATCACCCTGTATATGTTTTCCATACAACAACCAAATATACTACCTAAGAATTGCAAACATGAAAATCTACACATTACAACAAAAAATTTTAAAAAATGAAGATAGTACCTGTTGTTATACATGAAGCAATATAACCCTTGCAGTCTTGATGAGACCACGTGACACTCATCCTAAGTAGAAAAAGTATGTCTTCAAACACGAATTTCTTCACTTTTCTTCTAAACTCAACTTATTGTTATATAATGTTGGTAGGCAAAATCTCAACAATATAACATATGTCATTTTTATATATATTATATTGTTGTGCATTCTTCCTAACTACTGTATATTTAAGGCTATATCTCCGAAACTTCTGAATATATTTTAATGAAATAAAGCTCAAATTGAAGAGCTGTACCCTCTTCATATTCTGACTGCAAGCAGCGCCCCCTACTGTAGAAGGAAAGTTATATTGTGCATATCATGTTTGGTACTGTTTTATTCATTTTACACTATATAAACGACTTCATTCCATGATATGTCTCATTGCCTCATAACAATATGGCTGACCAATGACAACCGAGGAATAAGTACATGTTCCGTTGAGAACGACATACAGCGCATTTGCTAGTTGGCGCACTTTTATACTATGGGTTTGAATTTTGCATCACCCTGTATATGTTTTCCATACAACAACCAAATATACTACCTAAGAATTGCAAACATGATAAAATGGTAAGAAAATCTACACATTACAACAAAAAATTTTAAAAAATGAAGATAGTACCTGTTGTTATACATGAAGCAATATAACCCTTGCAGTCTTGATGAGACCACGTGACACTCATCCTAAGTAGAAAAAGTATGTCTTCAAACACGAATTTCTTCACTTTTCTTCTAAACTCAACTAATTGGTATATAATGTTGTTAGGCAAAATCTCAACAATATAACATATGTCATTTTTATATATATTATATTGTTGTGCATTCTTCCTAACTACTGTATATTTAAAGCTATATCTCCGAAACTTCTGAATATATTTTAATGAAATAAAGCTCAAATTGAAGAGCTGTACCCTCTTCATATTCTGACTGCAAGCAGCGCCCCCTACTGTAGAAGGAAAGTTATCTTGTGCATATCATGTTTGGTACTGTTTTATTCATTTTACACTATATAAACGATTTTATTCCATGATATGTCTCATTGCCTCATAACAATATGGCTGACCAATGACAACCGAGGAATAAGGACATGTACCGTTCAGAACTACATACAGCGCATTCGCTAATTGGTGCACTTTCTTCATTTTTTGAAAAACAAATAAAATTTTTATACTATGGGTTTGAATTTTGCATCACCCTGTAAATATACTACCTAAGAATTGCAAACATGATGAAATGGTAAGAAAATCTACACATTACAACAAAAAATTTTAAAAAATGAAGATAGTACCTGTTGTTATACATGAAGCAATATAACCCTTGCAGTCTTGATGAGACCATGTGACACTCATCCTAAGTAGAAAAAGTATGTCTTCAAACACGAATTTCTTCACTTTTCTTCTAAACTCAACTAATTGGTATATATATGTTGTTAGGCAACATCTCAACAATATAACATATGTCATTTTTTATATATATTATATTGTATTGCATTCTTCCTAACTACTGTATATTTAAGTCTATATCTCCGAAACTTGTGAATAAATTTTACTGAAATCAAGCTCAAATTGAAGAGCTGTACCCATTTCATATTCTGACTGCAAACAGCGTCCCCTAGTGTAGAACGAAAGTTATCTTGTGCATATTTTGTTTGGTACTGTTTTATTCTTTTTACAGTATATAAACGACTTCATTCCATGATATGTCTCATTGCCTCATAACAATATGGCTGACCAATGACAACCGAGGAATAAGTACATGTTCCGTTGAGAACGACATACAGCGCATTTGCTAGTTGGCGCACTTTTATACTATGGGTTTGAATTTTGCATCACCCTGTATATGTTTTCCATACAACAACCAAATATACTACCTAAGAATTGCAAACATGATAAAATGGTAAGAAAATCTACACATTACAACAAAAAATTTTAAAAAATGAAGATAGTACCTGTTGTTATACATGAAGCAATATAACCCTTGCAGTCTTGATGAGACCACGTGACACTCATCCTAAGTAGAAAAAGTATGTCTTCAAACACGAATTTCTTCACTTTTCTTCTAAACTCAACTTATTGTTATATAATGTTGGTAGGCAAAATCTCAACAATATAACATATGTCATTTTTATATATATTATATTGTTGTGCATTCTTCCTAACTACTGTATATTTAAGGCTATATCTCCGAAACTTCTGAATATATTTTAATGAAATAAAGCTCAAATTGAAGAGCTGTACTCTCTTCATATTCTGACTGCAAGCAGCGCCCCCTACTGTAGAAGGAAAGTTATATTGTGCATATCATGTTTGGTACTGTTTTATTCATTTTACACTATATAAACGACTTCATTCCATGATATGTCTCATTGCCTCATAACAATATGGCTGACCAATGACAACCGAGGAATAAGTACATGTTCCGTTGAGAACGACATACAGCGCATTTGCTAGTTGGCGCACTTTTATACTATGGGTTTGAATTTTGCATCACCCTGTATATGTTTTCCATACAACAACCAAATATACTACCTAAGAATTGCAAACATGAAAATCTACACATTACAACAAAAAATTTTAAAAAATGAAGATAGTACCTGTTGTTATACATGAAGCAATATAACCCTTGCAGTCTTGATGAGACCACGTGACACTCATCCTAAGTAGAAAAAGTATGTCTTCAAACACGAATTTCTTCACTTTTCTTCTAAACTCAACTTATTGTTATATAATGTTGGTAGGCAAAATCTCAACAATATAACATATGTCATTTTTATATATATTATATTGTTGTGCATTCTTCCTAACTACTGTATATTTAAGGCTATATCTCCGAAACTTCTGAATATATTTTAATGAAATAAAGCTCAAATTGAAGAGCTGTACCCTCTTCATATTCTGACTGCAAGCAGCGCCCCCTACTGTAGAAGGAAAGTTATATTGTGCATATCATGTTTGGTACTGTTTTATTCATTTTACACTATATAAACGACTTCATTCCATGATATGTCTCATTGCCTCATAACAATATGGCTGACCAATGACAACCGAGGAATAAGTACATGTTCCGTTGAGAACGACATACAGCGCATTTGCTAGTTGGCGCACTTTTATACTATGGGTTTGAATTTTGCATCACCCTGTATATGTTTTCCATACAACAACCAAATATACTACCTAAGAATTGCAAACATGATAAAATGGTAAGAAAATCTACACATTACAACAAAAAATTTTAAAAAATGAAGATAGTACCTGTTGTTATACATGAAGCAATATAACCCTTGCAGTCTTGATGAGACCACGTGACACTCATCCTAAGTAGAAAAAGTATGTCTTCAAACACGAATTTCTTCACTTTTCTTCTAAACTCAACTAATTGGTATATAATGTTGTTAGGCAAAATCTCAACAATATAACATATGTCATTTTTATATATATTATATTGTTGTGCATTCTTCCTAACTACTGTATATTTAAAGCTATATCTCCGAAACTTCTGAATATATTTTAATGAAATAAAGCTCAAATTGAAGAGCTGTACCCTCTTCATATTCTGGCTGCAAGCAGCGCCCCCTACTGTAGAAGGAAAGTTATCTTGTGCATATCATGTTTGCTACTGTTTTATTCATTTTACACTATATAAACGATTTTATTCCATGATATGTC